>NC_056630.2:35707173-35952173 GCF_002870075.4 Lactuca sativa | reverse complement strand
ACAAGGAAACCCTAATTTGGATGCTTAAGCCCTAAGCAACCCATGGACTCCTTCCTTAACAAGCCTTGGACGATTTCTAATGGGCTTCCCCATAGAATTCGTCCACCCCTTTAATATGAAGTCCATTAGCTCAATATTCAACTATCATACAATTGACAGTTCTAGTCCCTTAGTTTAATTAATGTCTTTTAGTCACAAACTTAATTCTTATTAATTCCTGACTAATATTAATTAAACAATATGATTTCTCCTTTAATATATTATTCTCGTAATATATTAATAAATCATATTTAATCCTTTCTCTCCATAATTCATCCTATCAAGTTGCTTTGGTGAAGGCAACCCAAAAGGACCATGCACCATCGGGTCAAGTACATACCAAAATAGTTATGGACTTAGACACTAATCCAACAAGAACGCCCAACATAAGTGGCCAAACTGTAAGTTTAAAATGACATAAATGGCTGAAAAAAAGTACCTGACAATGGGTGTTACAAATCGACTCTTAGCACTTACATATTAGCGTTGACTATGGATGATATCTCTTGTGAGATTCAAGAAGGGGCATATTGCCGATGATACATTTTGTCTTGTCTGGACCGCATAATGTGGAGGCGTTCCTAGTGGATGGAAACTCACCTCGAAAGGTAGCTACTGGTCTGCGTGGGAACTGACTGTCTTTTGTTGTTGCTGCCCCGGAAATCCTCCGACTACAATTCCCATAAAACACTTAGTCAAATACTGCTAACCGACCTCAGGGTAAAATGACCATTTACCCCTAACCAAACCAAGAGTCAAGGTCAAAGTCATATTCCAGTTGACCCGACTCGCCGAGTTGGCTCACCAACTCGCCGAATCCCTACTCATTTGATTGACCAAACTCCCGTCCCTACTCGTCGAGTTAGGCATTGACTCGACGAGTTTTCCTTCTAACCCAAAGTTTAAGTCCTTCATCCTACTCGCCGAGTTGTATGAACAACTCGTCGATTTCATCTTCATCCGAAGAACATGCTATGCTGAGACTCGCCGAGTTGTATGAACAACTCGCCGAGTCTGTTCTTGAGGCAAGAAGATTGCCTTGGACTCGCCGAGTCAGGGCATTGACTCGCCGAGTTCCTTCATGGGTAGGTCTGGCTTCCGACTCACTGAGTCACACCCCATGGCTCACTACTCCACTCCGCAAACACGAAAAGGGGGAAAACTCGGGGACTCGCGACTCGACTTGCCGAGTCCGATGAACGACTCGCCAAGTCGTCCACATGCAAAAACTATATACTCGATTTTGCTCGAATCCAGCTCATGACATACATAGATCTGGATTTCTAGGGCCTGATTGACACGTAAAGTTTCCAACTTTACGTGTAAATAAACACCAATGAAGGTTTTAAGGCTCAAAATGCACTAAAATAGTAGATCTAGGGCTTTCATGCAATATGGCTCCATAAAGGCAGTAGATCTGAGCTCCTGAAGCTCAATCATGCCTAGATCTACGGGTTAATCAACTTATTACAAACCCTAATTCGAAATCAAACTTGGAAATGGCTCAAGAAGGACTTTAATGGAGCTACAAAGGAATATAAGCATGAAAACAGAGGGAAACTGAGTTATACCTCAAGGAAATCACTGACATAACACAAGGATGTCTGGCCTCCTTCTTCTCTTCTTGATCTACTCTTCTTTTCTCTCCAAAATCTTCAAGAACACACCAAAGCACTTCAATCTCTCAAGGAATAAGGGTTTGGATGATGTTTGGGAGCTCTGATGGTGAAGGGGGCGAGGTTAGGGCGCATAAGGTTGGTTTAAATAGGGTGCAAACCCTTGAAATTTAGGGTTTCATCAGACAGCAGGGACTCGTCGAGTCCAGAATGTGGACTCGCCGAGTCGCCAACTTAAACGTGCTCCCAAACTCGTCTCTACTCGGCGAGTCGGGCCTACAACTCGCCGAGTCCAAGGCCAAAAATGTAAAATACTTAGATAAATTTTACGTACCAGGAACCAGGTGCTACACCAACTACTGGAATCGAGCCAACACCCCACAAGTTTGAAGACATGTAGGCCCGATTTGGTTTTCTTCCTGAGCATGGTGTATAGTATCCTCGAAAGGGTAATTCATTTCTCGGTCGCTGGAAAGCAAGTTCGGAGACCCAGTCCCAATCTTTAAGGCGGGTCTCCGGATGCCAATGGCCGAATTTTTTGATGAGATCATGCGCCAACATGACTTATTTATTGATGATCTGAATCCTAATGTTATCAACAAAATACTTGGTTTCGAGATGGCATGTCGAGCTTTGGGCGTGCTTCCTTGATTTTGGTCTTTCAAGTACTGCTTCAACTCCTCTACCTAGTCATGTGTGCATACGTTCTCTCAGCGGCGGGGCGTCCATGCATTCGTCATAAACCAGAAATCCCCCAAGAAGAACTGGCATGACAAATGGTTATGGGCAAACCACAACTTGTTCGGTTTTAGCTATCCTCGCCGAACCACTTTCTTCGATCGGACGCCTCAACTTTGGGGTGCTAGAAAGACCATGACAGACATCTAACAATGGGGAGCATTGGGAGTATTATATGTTGGCTGAGGTTGGGATGAGTGCTGTTAGGAGGGCATGTGGGATGATGCCTCAGTTCTTCGTGGAGAAGGATGATGAGTGTAACATACACATTCTGAAATTGTGTATTGTTATTATTAAAAGCGAATAAATTTGAGTGTTGAGTTCTAACAGATAGTTTTTACTAGAGATGAAGTAAAACTATGTTTAGAATCACTCATAAAATATTAGAAGTCTTATGAGATTCCAATTAATAGCCAAATAGTGAAATATAGCGAAAATATAAAATCTGGAATAAGTAAAATTTTATTATTGAAAGTTGTAGAAAATCTCATTAGAAACATTTAGGCGAAAACCTAGTCGAAATCCGAGTTATAACAAATAAGTTATGACCAAACAAAGATCCGTGATAAATCCGGAAAATACTTTGTGGCGTAAAAATTTAGTTTTCGATAAACTAATTTTTAGCCTTAGTGATGTAAATGAAAGTTGTAGAACTCGTGAAAATAATCAACTTTCATATAAAGAACGCCAAAATCTGACTTCGTATGAGGAAGTTATGATTTTTCGAAGTTTCAACTTAGCAGTAGACAACTAAGAACTCGAATTTTAGATCGAGTGATTTTTAGCTGACACAACCTAAACGACAATTGAACGTCTCGTCATTTGTAGTACAACGGTAAAAAGTCTGACGAAAACGGATGTCGGATGAAGAAGTTATGAATTTTTAACGGATTATCCTGTCCCGGTCTGTTAAAAATAATAATATTAAAATTAAAGTCAAAATTAGCCGACGAAGTCTAAGAGAAAGTTGTAGAGCGTAATTTTAGCTACGCGTGCATATAAAGAACGTCAAAAACGGAGCTCGTATGCGAAAGTTATGGATTTTAGAAGTTTTTGCACGAAAATTGAGAAATTTCGCATAGGTGGCTTCGGCCACGTCACCTTCGCTCTATGCGCGCCATGTGTTCGAACTGCTGAGTCATCGAGGCTAGTTGGTGAGGCATGTCGCAACCCTCACATCCGTAGTATAGGTCCAACCGCGGTCCGACGTGTGCCCTCCTTATGCGTCCGAAGCTCGCTCCTCCACCGCGTCATCCTCGCTGTCCGAACCGAGCCTCGCTGGAGCCCTGCGCAGCTGCCGTGTGTCTTCGCTGAGTCACCCTTCTCGGCCGACCCTGGCATCTGCTGCCGCGTGCAGCCTTCTCAGCCCTCGGATCCGAGCCTCTCACCCTATAAATACAAGGCTGCGAGCCTTCCCGAGAAACTTTGGAATTTTGGCATATTTCACCCCTTTTTCTATATTTTGACTATTTCCACTTCTCCCGAAGCCCCGGTATTATTTTTAAAGCCCGGAATACGTCCTGAAGTGCCCAGAAAGCCCGAAAAAATTATCTTTTTGGTTTTGAATCTCTACCTTCGCACAGCCCGGTTTTTCAATAAATCTCCCGGTTTTCAACGAATAAAGTCATATTTAGAGTCGAAATGCTGCACAAATTATTATTTTGACCCTCATTATTTCAAGGTGAGTTTAATAAATAGGAACAATTGTATGTTATGTGCTACGTGCTTTTCAGTGTTATTATTCCGGGTTATTTTTATTTGTTGTTTTTAATAGCAAAGAAATACCTTTGACCATGTGATCAGTGAAAGGACTTTGATTCACGTTGGTACTGGTGTGTAGCCTCTGGCCATGTAGAACATGTCTCCGTAAGAGAATGGATTCTATTCTATGGTATTGGCAGAAGGTTAGACAGTGATTTAAGTCTAAAATCTACCAAAATGTTAATCCGAAGTTGTATATCTTTTGTGCCGTTTGGGCCAAAGATTTATGTGATGCATATCAAGTATTGAAATCATTATGTCTCATTGATCGTAAATCTTTGAATCAAATCTTGAGTTGATATTGAAAGCCTGACATATGATACTCATATGCTATTGTTGTTCTTGTCCCCTTTTGTTTCGGTCATATTGGCATATATAAAGCATAAGATTATATTGTATCTATTTATTGAATTCACTAAGCGTTATCGCTTATCCCTCTCAATGTTTAACAAATTTGTAGGTGATGAGTATCCAATATAGTTTTATACTGCTGAAAGATTTAGAATAATTAATATTATTTCTCTGTATTTTAAATGTTCAAGTATGTATATGAATAGTAGATTCCTGGGTAGATATAAAATGTAATAAAACTTAGTCGGTTTGTATCCAATCCTTTGTAATCACTTTATCAATATAAAATATTGTTTTATAAATATGCATGTAGCATGTTTTAAAGGAAGTAACTAAAGAATAATGTTGAAATAGTATGAAAGTTTGGGTCTTTCATAAATATGAAAGTTGGGGTATTTCAATCATGGTATCAGAGCAATGGTTTAAGTGAACTAAATATCACGGATTGATATTTAGACTTTAACTGTTGGAAGCTCAATATATGAGCTGATTCATAATAAGTATATGGATACAAACCATATGAAATATTTAAGTAGGGGATTGGGTAGTGATAAACCCTAGTATTCTAAGATATTAAGTTACTTCAGAATTTTAAGAAAATTAGTTTAAGCGAACTAGGAGTTTTGAGAATTTCTAAGCTTAAACAAGAATTGTTAAGTGAAGATGATACGATATGTATCTGGTATATTTTAGGTTGAATACCTAATGAAGACAAGCACTAGAATATTAAGAGGAGATATGCCTTATATTCTATTATGTGCTAAAAGATAAATGAATATAGCATGCCTTGGGGTGCTTATCTATAATTGCTATTATTTGAGAAAGATTAAGGTCTGTTGCCGACCTTGGTTTAGAAAATTTTATGTTCAGAATTCTAAGAATTTTCGTAATAGAATTTTTCTAAGTGATAAAGAGACTTATGATAGTTGACATTGATAAGTTTATAAATAAATGATCGCGAGATAACGTAAAATAATAAATATGAATTGTTATCGTAATAAGTGTATTAATACCAATAAAGTGGTAATATACATTTAAAGTATGTTTAATGATATAATAACATCTTTGGAAGAAAGATGTGCGTTTGAAACACGTTTGGGCGAGACAAATGTGTTGGTGCAAATCCACGAAGTTGTTTCCACCGCTGTTTAGATTGAAGCAGTGATTGTTTAGAGAGTCAGAAGAACCGAAGATGGCGGTCAATACTTCGATAGTATCTCAATCAATGTTGTACAAGATTTAGAAGAATTAAAGGAAGGACTAATGAAGTTTTCAAACTCAATAGGCCAAGACTTCGTCAAAAACATTGTAATGTAGTATGCAGTTCGAGTAGTAACCCTATACAAGATGTTCAGACTTCGTATTTAATAATACTAAGTGATGATTGACTTCTATCCCATCCTTATAGAAGTTCCATTGTGTGTTAAGCTAGCTTTAACATACAAGATTGGGATGGTGAATTGAATCATTTAGTGGTAAGTGGTTAAGCAACTTACTTGTTTAAGTAAGGTATAATGCTTAATTAAAGAAGAAATACACCCATAGTATTGTATGAGAAGAGATGTTGTAGTCAGGAATGACAGAGAACCAAGTTGAAGCTAGTAGAGCTTGCTGAGATGCAGCTATGATGCATACTTTTTAGGATAGACTCCTATGAAGTAGACTTAGACTTACTCAGATACAAGAATAACAATGTCAAGGAAGAATAATGAAATGAAAAAATGTGCATGATGGTTTGCATGAGTTAGAAGATGATGCAGGTAGTAGAGGACCGTTTGTCTCCATGTTGCTAGAGTAAATTTTGGAATAGTGTGTCTCGTAGAGTAGACACTACTCGAGAAAGAATTTATATGAAGAAATGGAAGTAAAATTTCTATCGACCTATGGAAAAGTATTAGGATATATTAAAGCGAGCATATGCATGAGAAGAATCCTAGAAGGCGAGTATACGTAATCCAATATATGTTTGATAGAAACGTGAAAACCCTAGTTGAGTCTAGGAGAAACTGTTGTATGTATTTGTTTGAACACATTCATGTGTGATAAGTTTCTTTGTGAAAACTTTTGAATGGTGACTTGGGAACTGCGAGACAACACTTGGCACGAGTATGAGTAGGTGTGGATAGTAGTAGAGGCCTATACTATTGGAAGCACATGACTCACACTTGGATCAGGAAAAAGTCACAAGGTTACCAAGAAGTTAGTAAATGATTTCGTTTTATTCATGAGTGTCGTTACATTCGTTTCGGTAATGACTAAGAAGATAATTATCGTTCAAATCTTAATGTCATAAAGAATCGAGTCCGATTAGTATAAATCCGCGAAAAGAGTTGATTGGTTCAGAGAACCATGTCTTATATAGTGACAAAACTTCAGTAGGAATACTGAAGAAGTAAATGGTCGAGGTAGTCGATAGAAATATAACGATCTTCATTAAAGAATTGAGCAATCATTAGCCAGAGATGTGACTTGCTATGTGGTGTTACTGGTCACAAGAAATGTTTCTGCCCTACTCTTACTAGTCAAATGGCGGGGAGTCGAGTTTCCGTTCAACAATCAAAGAGTACTCCAACTAAAAAGGAGGAGGTGCAAAAGCTAAAAGATGTGTAGGTCTGAAAGCACGAATTAGAGATACGTGGTGCTGTTCTTTCTGTTCCAAAGCATCTACGTGTTGATCAAACTCTTTTCATTTTCTTTATTCCATCAGCTTGATTTATTTGATCTGATTCTAATACAAGAGTTTGGTTCGTTATGTGTCTTGTGTGTTATAAATACAAATGTCATTAGAATAAAACCATTCGAGTTGCTGTTATAGCAAAAGTAAAGACCTTATCGTGGGTTTAGTTTATAAACCAAGAAGGAGCAGGAGTCTGCAATGAAAATTGAGTTTTAACTCAAAGATTAGGATCGAAAGCCCAATAGAGAATGATGAGCGGGTGCAGGTTTGAGCACCGCTAGTAATTAATAAGTTTGAAGAGTTTGACAATCGTTGGCAAACTAAAAGTTAAAATATCGTACATTTTAGATTACCACAAATGAAGTAAGTTAAAAAATCGAATGTTGTGACTAGTAATTCTCTCGTAAACTCTAGATTTACTTACATCTTATTTGATTTCAATACCTCAGATTCTTTCGTGCCTTATAAATTCTTATATTCTTTTCAAATTGCTTGTTACGCAATTGTCCAATCATTTCATATAGATAACATAGGAAATATATCATTACTTGCTGATAAAGCCTATAGGGTTAGTGTTATAGGAATTGAAAGTTATAATCTTCCTGCTAACCTAATTCCTATCTTTGATATTATTCTCGACATGGATTGGTTGTTAAAGAACTACGCAGAGCTCTTGTGTTACAAAGATATGATATGCATCCCTATCGAAAGGGAAGATTCTATTTATGTCTACGATGAAAATAATAAATTTCTTTCTTAAAAACTCGTAAATTATGTCGAAGAGATATTTTACTTAACCGGCTTATACAGTTAATACCTTGAAAGAGGAGAAGAAAACTGATAATTGTCGACAAGCTGACTACGAGTGCATATTTTCTCGCCATACGTACAACGATTTTAATGGAGAAATAAACACAAGTTTACTTAGACGAAATTGTGGCGAGACATGGTGCGCCACTAAAGATTATTTCCGATTGTGATACTCGTTTCACTTCTCACTTTTGGGTGAGAATGAAGCATGAGTTAGGATCTCGAGTTGCTCTTAGTACAACTTATCATCCTCAGACAAATGATCAAATGAAGAGAGCAATCCAAATAGTAGAAAATATACTGAAGGTATATAAAGTATTGTATGAGCATAAATGTCATACTCAAATATGTTGGCGTGACATAGGATAGAAGATCTTTGGAGGATCTAAAATGATTCAAGACATCACTGACAAGATACAAATTTTCCGAGAAAGAATGAAAGCGGCCCAGGATTGACAAATGTCCTATGCAGAAAGGAGGAGACGACCCTTAGAATTCCGGGTGGATGATTTAGTAATACTGAAGGTATTTCATGAGAAGGCATTATACTGCTTGGAATTGCTTGAAGATTTGACAAATATTCATGAAATGTTTCATGTGAGCTATATGTGTAAAGGTTTAAGCATATATGATGAAAGGGTTCTATTATCAGAGGTGAAACTGGATAATAATTTAAGTAGAAGAGATCGTAAATGAAAGAACGACTAATCTACATAATAAAGATGTAGAGTTGGTGATTTTCATATAGAAACACCGTCGAGGCTCAAATTATACTTGGGAAAAGTAAGAATGAAATAAGAGTAAAGTATCCCTAATTGTTTTAATCGTTATGATTTCGGGGACGAAATCCTCAAAAGGGGGAGGTATTTGTAACATACACATTATGAAATTGTGTATTGTTATTATTAAAAGCGAATAAAATTGAGTGTTGAGTTCTAACAGATAGTTTTTACTAGAAATGAAGTAAAATGTCACACCCCCGAACCAGACGGCGGAAACGTCCGAGGGCTGTCGTGACTTAATTGAATACCATAACATTGAATATATATGAAACATAACATCATTCGTCACCATGCATTAATATAGTACAACTGATAAGGTTTACACTGAGTACAATGTTTTAGCATTACATTCCCAAAAATAAATTGTTTGGTACATATATAAACAAACGGCAAGCCATCATTGAGTAAGTTTTCCTTTGGTTCACTTGTTACCTGAGAATACAAGTATTTTGAAAAACGTCAACATATGAAATGTTGGTAAGTTCATAAGCGGTATTTGAAAAGCAACGTTTTGTATTATTTTGAAAACCACCAGAAAATCCGATATTTTCTGAAAAGAATTTCTGAAAAAGTTTGTGAAGATCCATAAGTATGCTTGTTTGTTTCTATAGTTGTAAAAAGTGTTCATTAAACTTGTGTACATTTCGAAACTGTATGTATTGAAAAACCCGATGTTTTTCTAATACTTTGAATTCCATGTAGTTGTAGAACCATCGCGGCGTATGAAGTCATTGATTCCAGGCGACGTCGGATTATGGCGCATGGTGAATTGCTATAAACACGCGTTACACAAACGACCAGTTTACAAGTATACTAACGATCCCGTAGGCGTCGTCCGTACTATTCACGTAATCCAACCGCCCTGACTTCTTGTAGTCCCACATCCTAAGAGAAAGAGGGCACGAAGACCTCGATAACTCCGTTAGTCGGTTGGGAAAAAAAAGAGTGCGAAGGGCCCTTGACCCGACTCGCATTTTAATAACCGACTTTACTAGCAGTACCAAAGGACCCTTGGGGACCAATAGTATAAAAGCCATTGAAAGTCCTTTTTGTAAGACTCAACAACTCGTAAGGTTGAAGTCTTCGGGCCTAAAGATCAAGCCATTGGGCTAGCTAGGCCCAACAAACAAGATTTTACACTTTGGGGCCCAAAGATGGTGCGTCGACGTCTGTGCACTCTCACGTGTGTATTGAATTCCCAAATTTTCCGTGTACGAATCGAGTTGTAGTCGTGTTAGTAGTTTCGGGTTTGTTATTGATTCGAGACCGAATCAATTCGTTAGATAACGATTTTTGGTGTTGATGTGTATTGTAATTCGTCGGTAGTCGTAGTGCCAATATTTGATCACAACGGATGTATCGAATTAGCATTGAAATTTTTCTGTTTTCAGCCCCTCTTTATTTTGTAAATTTACTTTTTCAACCCTTTGCATAAATAAATTTCCGGTTTAATCCTTAAACTATTTTTCTTGGCATTTTAACATCAAAACTTATTGGAATTGATATTTTTCAGCACATTTTTAGTTGAAAACAGTTTTAGTCCCTGAAAATACAGTTTTCTCGGTTGAAACCTTCCTTTTTCGCAATTTTACACTTTTGGCCCAAATTGGAAACTTTTTGCAACTTTGGTCCTTTTTAATTATGAAAAGCATTTTTAACCTTAGAAAAGGACTTGGGACACTAGTAGTCCACTGTTTTGCAGAAAAATACAGTTTTGGCCCTTCAAAACAGAAAATTTCGCATATTGGGCCCTATTGGGCCAAAAATGTCATTTTTAGCCCATTAAGCTTGAAATTTATATTTTTAACCCTCCAAAAGAGTATATTTCCAGAAAATACTTCATTGAAACTGTTTTGACTCTTCTCATCCATCAGAATTCGTAATATGTCATTTTGGGCCCTTTAACTTTATTTTTTTTAACATTTTGTGTCCAAAAAATGAGTTTTTAGCCCAAAGGAGATGTTATTAAGCCACTTAGCAATTTTTCTTGGAATACTTTGTATGTAATAATAAAGTTTATGCTAGTATCATTTAACATAAAATATATCTCGATTTTTAGGAGTTTTATGGCTAGATCCAACATCATAAACACACAAAAACACACATATAAGCATAGAAATCATACAAGACATACAAAACACATATAGATCTACACTTTCACTTGTATTCCCCCCCCCCCCAAAAAAAAAAAAAACTTATAAAACAGAAAAATAGGGAGTATGAAGCTCACCTTAGGGTGTAGTTTCGTTTTTTGAAGAAAAGATGGAAGAAAACTTGGTGATTTTTGGCCCTAGCTCCCCTTGATGAAGATCTCGAGTTTATGGAGTTTTCTAGGAGTATGATCACCAAAGAAACTTGTTTAGAATAAGTGATCTTATATGAGAAGGGAGTTTTGTAACTTAGACATGGAAAAACTTACCAAAGGATGATGATTATCTTGTAAAATCCTCTTGAAAAACAAGAAAAATTTCGAGATTTTGAATGGAGAGGAAGAGAGAAGTCTTGAGTGATTTAGAGAGATTTTTGTGAGATGTGTGTGTGTGTGTGTAAACTCTCGGCCAAAGGAAAGGAAAGAGAGAAAAGAGAAATGAGTGAAGTGATATGTGCATGGAAACATGTGTTTGTGCATGGAGATCCATGAGAGAATAAAGAGGTGGCAATGAAAGTCAAACCTTCTTCATTTCTTCTTGGATTTGGGCCTTGGGCCGAGAATTTTGAAGGAAAAGGAAAATTTGGGCTTTTATGCCCTCTAGCCCATGCAGAAGTTAGGTTGGATGAGTTTTAACCTAAAAGAAATATAATATGATTTTTACACTTTGTTGGACTAGTTTAGGTTATTCATGGTTCAAAACTCTTAATTTATTTCATTCTAGGCCCAATATGGCCCATAATGTTGAAATAAATTAATGTGGGTCCAATTAGAGCCCAATTAAGGGTTCTAAGCCCATGATAGTCAAATTAGAAGATTATTGGTCCATTGAGTCCAATAAGGAAGTCCTAGTCCAAAATGGACCTAAACAAGAACTTCTAGGGTTTCCAATTGCTTGTTGACTATTTGTAGTATTTGTATGATGTATTTGATTGAAGTTTTTGATGTCATAATAATAGGTATCACACATGCTCTTAAGTTTTTGATTCAACATTTTACTTAGGTATAGCGATTACAAGACACAAAATTTCTAGTTGTGACATCATCCCCCCGTTAGAGGGAATTTCGTCCCGAAATTCTGTTTGAAAGCTAGATTTGAGTATGCTAGAATAGGTGAGGGTACTTTTGCTTCATTTAGTCTTCGCGTTCCCACATGAATTCTGGTCCACGCTTTGCGTTCCACTGTACTTTCACGATCTGGATGCGACTTTGCTTAGTACGCTTCACCTCCCTGTCCATGATTTCAATTGGCTCTTCAATGAACATGAGATTCTCGTTGATTTCGATTTCGTCAAGAGGAATGACGTGGGTTTCATCTGATAGGCACTTCTTCAGATTAGAGACATGAAACACGGGGTGTACACCGTTTAGCTCCGTGGGTAGTTGCAGTTTGTATGCTACCGGACCTATTCGGGCGACGATCTCGAAAGGTCCAATGTATCGTGGGTTCAATTTTCCCCGCTTCCCAAAATGAATAACTCCTTTCTAGGGCGAGATTTTTAACAGTACTCGATCTCCGACTTGAAATTCTAAGGGCTTTCGCCGTTTATCGGCATAGCTCTTTTGTCGGTCGCGCGATGCTTGCAGTCGAGCTCTGATTTGAATGATCTTTTCCGTGGTTTCACGAATGATTTCCGGTCCCGTTAGCGCCTGATTCGACGTGAGTGCTTTTGCTAGCTGGGTGTCACCTACTTCAGCCCAACATAACGGTGATCTACACTTACGCCCGTACAGTGCTTCGAAAGGAGCGACCTTAATGCTTGAATGATAATTTTTGTTATACGAGAATTCGACTAAAGGTAAATGGGTATCCCATGACTTCCCAAAGTCTATCACACATGCGCGAAGCATGTCTTCAAGCGTTTGAATGGTTCGTTCGCTTTGACCGTCCGTTTGTGGGTGATACGCGGTGCTCATGTCGAGATGAGTTCCTAGTGCCTTATGGAGAGATTGCCAAAAGCGCAAAGTGAATCTACTGTCCCTATCTGAGATAATAGACACTGGTACTCCGTGGAGTCTCACGATCTCTCGAATGTACAAACGTGTCAATCTTTCCATCTTGTAGGATTCTTTTATAGGCAGGAAATGGGCAGACTTCGTCAGTCGGTCGACTATTACCCATATTGTGTCCAGTCCGTCCGACGTCTTGGGTAGCTTGGTCACGAAATCCATAGAAATCCCCTCCCATTTCCACTCAGGGATTACCGGTTGTTGTAACAATCCTGAGGGTTTCTGGTACTCCACCTTTACCTTGGCGCACGTAAGACACTTACTAACATAGGTCACAATTTCCGCCTTCATGTTAGGCCACCAATAGTGTTGTTTAATGTCCAAATACATCTTGTCTGAACTGGGATGAATGGAGTATCGTGTCTTGTGGGCTTCCTTCATAATAACCTCCCTAAATCCTCCGATTTTAGGGACCCAAATTCGGTTCATGAAGTAGTATACTCCATTCTCCCTTGCCTCCAAGTTCTTCTCCATCCCTCGTAATGCTTCACTTGCTCTATTTTCCGTCTTCATGACCTCTGACTGGACTGTTGCAATTTGGGTGGCCAGATGAGATTGAATGGTTATCGAGAGAGTTTTCGCACGGCGATTAGAGTACTCCTTCCGACTTAATGCGTCAGCTACCACGTTGGCCTTGCCTGTGTGGTACTTGATCTCACACTCATAATCGTTTAGCAATTCAACCCATCTTCGTTGCCTCATGTTCAACTCCTTCTGGTTCAAGATGTGTTGGAGACTCTTGTGATCCGTGAAGACGGTGCACTTCGTACCATAAAGGTAATGCCTCCAAATCTTTAGGGCAAAGACTACAGCTCCCAATTCTAGGTCATGGGTTGTATAATTTACTTCGTGCGTCTTTAATTGGCGGGATGCGTATGCTATCACTCTTCCACGTTGCATGAGGACGCAACCTAAACCTTGGTTTGACGCGTCACAGTAGACTACAAAATCTTTCGTGCCTTCTGGTAGAGATAGTACAGGAGCACTACAGAGAGCTTGCTTCAAGGTCCGAAACGCAATTTCTTGTTTGTCTGTCCATTTGAATGGTACGCCCTTTTGCGTAAGCAAGGTAAGTGGCTTGGCGATCTTAGAGAAGTTTTGAATGAATCTCCTATAGTAGCCTGCTAGCCCTAAAAATTGGCGAATTTCTCTGGGCGTTGTCGGGGTTGCCCATCCTTCAACAGCTTTGACCTTAGAAGGATCCACATGAATTCCATCTTGGCTAACTACGTGACCTAGGAAGTTCACACTCCGGAGCCAGAACTCACACTTGGAGAGTTTTGCGTATAGCTTCTCCGATCACAGCGTTTCTAGGATTTATCGGAGATGTTGGCCATGCTCTTCTTTGCTTCTAGAATAAACGAGAATGTCATCAATGAAGACAATGACAAAATTTTCGAGGAATGGTCGACAGATTCGGTTCATCAGATCCATAAATGCAGCAGGTGCATTTGTTAGACCGAAGGGCATTACGACGAATTCATAATGTCCGTAGCGGGTTCGGAAAGCGGTTTTTGGAATATCCTCTTCCCGGACTTTGAGTTGGTGGTATCCGGACCGTAGATCTATTTTTGAAAAATAACTAGCTCCTTGGAGCTGGTTGAATAGATCATCGATTCATGGGAGTGGGTAGCGGTTCTTGACTGTGAGTTTATTTAACACTCTGTAATCGATGCACATCCTAAAGGATCCGTCCTTCTTTTTGACAAAGAGTATTGGAGCTCCCCATGGCGAGTAACTAGGTCGGATAAATCCCTTGTCCAGAAGTTCACTGAGTTGGCTAGACAATTCCTGCATTTCAGCAGGAGCCAGCCGATAGGGTGATTTAGCAAGAGGAGTTGCTCCTGGTACGAGGTCGATTCGAAACTTAACCTGTCTCTCTGGGGGTACTCCCGGAAGATCTTCAGGAAACACGTCTAGAAATTTACACGCTACCGGAATATCTTGAATGTTAGTTTCTTCCTTGGTTTTATCCACTATGTGAGCCAGAAATGCCGAATCCTTCTTTCGTAGGTGCTTTTGTGCCTTGATGCACGAGATGAGGCGAAGGTTCATGCTAGGTTTGTCTCCGTAAATTACTAGGGTTTCGTGATTTGGGAGACGAAGACGAACGGCCTTCTCGTGGCACATAATTTCAGCATGGTGGGGGATTAACCAGTCCATGCCGATGATCACATCGAAACTCCTAATTGATACTGGCATTAGATCTATTCGAAAGACGTGTTGATTAAGGGTTAGGGTACATCCGGTGTAGATTTCCCCAGTGGATTCGGTTTTCCCATTGGCCATTTCCACCGTATAGGTTTCATTTAGATTTTGGGGTTGTTGTTTTAATAAATGTTTAAACTTATCGCTTATGAAACTTCGCTCCGCTCCGGTGTCAAATAAGATGCATGCATAAGTGTGGTTTAGGGGAAACGTACCGGTAACAACTGAGGGGTCCTGAATCGCCTCACCCTGACCCATGGTCAGCATCCTTCCCATTCCTCCGTTTCCTGGATTGTTGTTGTTAGGGCAGTCTCGGCGGAAATGCCCAGTCCTTCCACACCCATAGCAGGTGTGGCTAGGCCCTGCATTGTTGCCGCCGTTGGTGACGTTGTTGTTGTTGCGATGGTTGTTATTGTTGTTTCCCTGATTTTGGTTCTGGGGAGGGTAAGTCCTGCAGTACCTTGCAGTGTGTCCCCTTCGATTGCAACTGGTGCACTGAAAATCCTTTCATTCTCCATTATGATGGAGACCGCACTTATAGCACTTGGGAAGATTACCGGAATAAGGTCTTGAAGCATTTGAAGCAGCTGAGGCTGGAGCATGTGGTGCGGCTGGAACCGGTGCGGTGACAGCGTTAACTGCCACTGTCTGCTGCTTTTTAGAGGTCTCGGGGCCCTGGCGCCCCTTCCTCTTGTTGTTCTTTCCCTTCTTGCCATCACCTTCCTTCTTTCTCTCAGCCTCCACTGGCTTCTCGCCCTTCTTGTTGTTATGGTCATACAACTTCTTTGCCAATCTTTTTGCACTGTCAAATGTTTCAGGGTTTGCAGCTATCACGTTCCTTTGAATTGGTGATGTCAGTCCCCAGATGAATCGCTCAATCTTCTTTCCTTCCGAGGTGATCATACCCGGGCACAGCAGAGATAGTTCACTAAATCTCAATATGTAAGCATCGATATTCGCATTCTGCACAGTGAGGTTCCATAGCTCTTGCTCCATCTTCTGTATTTTGCCTCGCAGGCAGTATTCAGCCATTAACATTTCTTTCATCTCTGCCCACGGCATAGAGTTGGCTACAGGGAGCGTCATGGCTTCCACGTGTCCGTTCCACCAGGTGAGTGTTTGATCCGCAAAAGTGCAGGCCGCGAACTTCACTTTCATCTGCTCAGGACAATCGCATATCTCGAATACCGACTCCACCTTCTCGATCCATCGCTTCAGAGCGATCACTCCTCCAGTGCCGTTAAAAGTTCGTGGTTTAGCGTTTGTGAAGTCCTTGTAGGTACATGTTTTAGTAGGTCCTTGATTCATTCCGTTGTTCGAACTTCCGACTCCTTGCCCATTGACTCCTCCATTGTTCCCTTGATGAATTTGCGCAATCGCTGCAGTGACCGTAGCAGATACAGCTGCCTGGAACGCGGCTGAGTCAACTTCGGGTGGAGTTGGTCCTGGGTTTCCGCGAGTAGGTCGGAGAGGCATCTTTCTGTCACGAAACGGAAAGATGTTGAGTGTATGTGGTTTCTGTGAGGTTGTGATCCTACTGACTAGGTGCATGGTACGAACTTGAACACTACTACCATTGGACATTCAATCATAATTTCTCAACACATAGCAATTTGTAATATCATAACAAAGCATGTAAAAGTTTATTAATATTATCCGCATTTGATACAAGAAAATTTTGCTCGTAAGAGCATACATGAGTGACACTAATTCGACAGCATAACGGCTCTATGAGTAGTGTAGTCACTTAAACATAGAGTCGGGGTACATAGCATAGTTCCTAACGATTTACTAAGATAAGTCTATCCCTAACCGCGATGAGCTGCGTCCTACGTAGTGACGAGGTCATATGCCGAAATGTTGCGCCAGTAACTGAGCCATCTCCGCCATGTCTCCAATAACCTCATCCCTCTCATGCTCAACTCGCACTGCCCGAGCTTCCATAGCATACAACTGTTGTCGCAGTGCGGCGATCTCAGCTTCGGGGGAACGGTTCTCCCTTGGGGGGTTCGCTGGTGGAGCGGGGTGGTCTGGTTGCACCTCGTTCTCACACGGAGGGATATGGTCCTTGTCCCTGTCTTGGCCTTCCTCGACTTCGCCGTCGGTCTCTCCAAATTCGTAGTCGGTGTCTATGTATTCGTCAGGTCCGACGTCGTGTGCTTCCTCTGGATTCCCTTCTGGTTCATCTTCAAGCATCCCGTGAGCCACTAGGACTTGATGGAACTGAATACCCAGCTGATCTCCCTCCATGACGACTGGGGGAAAGTATAAACTATCGTCACTCTCACGACTATGATATATATTAAATAGACGTTCTCTTTTTGGTGCTAAAAGGGTATAGTTTTAGGTTCCCTAGCTATCCTGATCTCATCAGGACGTGTGTTAGTTATACTTTGGAGAGAATGTAGTTGATCAGGCTACATCCACTCCTTGGTACCACTAAGAACAGTCCTGAATTAACCGAGATACTAGCATTATTTTGTTTGGTTCGGCGTTATGTTCCTTGTTCCTAATGCAAGCAAAGATGTTTTATTGTTGTATTTTTACTTGTTTTGTTCAGAGTTAAGTTAGTCCCTCTTTTTGGTTTATATTTGCATATCAATGTGTGGCTAGATATGCTAGTTCACTATAAACAAAGCTCTGATACCAACCTGTCACACCCCCGAACCAGACGGCGGAAACGTCCGAGGGCTGTCGTGACTTAATTGAATACCATAACATTGAATATATATGAAACATAACATCATTCGTCACCATGCATTAATATAGTACAACTGATATGGTTTACACTGAGTACAATGTTTTAGCATTACATTCCCAAAAATAAATTGTTCGGTACATATATAAACAAACGGCAAGCCATCATTGAGTAAGTTTTCCTTTGGTTCACTTGTTACATGAGAATACAAGTATTTTGAAAAACGTCAACATATGAAATGTTGGTAAGTTCATAAGCGGTATTTGAAAAGCAACGTTTTGTATTATTTTGAAAACCACCAGAAAATCCGATATTTTCTGAAAAGAATTTCTGAAAAAGTTTGTGAAGATCCATAAGTATGCTTGTTTGTTTCTATAGTTGTAAAAAGTGTTCATTAAACTTGTGTACATTTCGAAACTGTATGTATTGAAAAACCCGATGTTTTCCTAATACTTTGAATTCCATGTAGTTGTAGAACCATCGCGGCGTATGAAGTCATTGATTCCAGGCGACGTCGGATTATGGCGCATGGTGAATTGCTATAAACACGCGTTACACAAACGACCAGTTTACAAGTATACTAACGATCCCGTAGGCGTCGTCCGTACTATTCACGTAATCCAACCGCCCTGACTTCTTGTAGTCCCACATCCTAAGAGAAAGAGGGCACGAAGACCTCGATAACTCCGTTAGTCGGTTGGGAAAAAAAAGAGTGCGAAGGGCCCTTGACCCGACTCGCATTTTAATAACCGACTTTACTAGCAGTACCAAAGGACCCTTGGGGACCAATAGTATAAAAGCCATTGAAAGTCCTTTTTGTAAGACTCAACAACTCGTAAGGTTGAAGTCTTCGGGCCTAAAGATCAAGCCATTGGGCTAGCTAGGCCCAACAAACAAGATTTTACACTTTGGGGCCCAAAGATGGTGCGTCGACGTCTGTGCACTCTCACGTGTGTATTGAATTCCCAAATTTTCCGTGTACGAATCGAGTTGTAGTCGTGTTAGTAGTTTCGGGTTTGTTATTGATTCGAGACCGAATCAATTCGTTAGATAACGATTTTTGGTGTTGATGTGTATTGTAATTCGTCGGTAGTCGTAGTGCCAATATTTGATCACAACGGATGTATCGAATTAGCATTGAAATTTTTCTGTTTTCAGCCCCTCTTTATTTTGTAAATTTACTTTTTCAACCCTTTGCATAAATAAATTTCCGGTTTAGTCCTTAAACTATTTTTCTTGGCATTTTAACATCAAAACTTATTGGAATTGATATTTTACAGCACATTTTTAGTTGAAAACAGTTTTAGTCCCTGAAAATACAGTTTTCTCGGTTGAAACCTTCCTTTTTCGCAATTTTACACTTTTGGCCCAAATTGGAAACTTTTTGCAACTTTGGTCCTTTTTAATTATGAAAAGCATTTTTAACCTTAGAAAAGGACTTGGGACACTAGTAGTCCACTGTTTTGCAGAAAAATACAGTTTTGGCCCTTCAAAACAGAAAATTTCGCATATTGGGCCCTATTGGGCCAAAAATGTCATTTTTAGCCCATTAAGCTTGAAATTTATATTTTTAACCCTCCAAAAGAGTATATTTCCAGAAAATACTTCATTGAAACTGTTTTGACTCTTCTCATCCATCAGAATTCGTAATATGTCATTTTGGGCCCTTTAACTTTATTTTTTTTAACATTTTGTGTCCAAAAAATGAGTTTTTAGCCCAAAGGAGATGTTATTAAGCCACTTAGCAATTTTTCTTGGAATACTTTGTATGTAATAATAAAGTTTATGCTAGTATCATTTAACATAAAATATATCTCGATTTTTAGGAGTTTTATGGCTAGATCCAACATCATAAACACACAAAAACACACATATAAGCATAGAAATCATACAAGACATACAAAACACATATAGATCTACACTTTCACTTGTATTCCCCCCCCCCCCCCCAAAAAAAAAAAAACTTATAAAACAGAAAAATAGGGAGTATGAAGCTCACCTTAGGGTGTAGTTTCGTTTTTTGAAGAAAAGATGGAAGAAAACTTGGTGATTTTTGGCCCTAGCTCCCCTTGATGAAGATCTCGAGTTTATGGAGTTTTCTAGGAGTATGATCACCAAAGAAACTTGTTTAGAATAAGTGATCTTATATGAGAAGGGAGTTTTGTAACTTAGACATGGAAAAACTTACCAAAGGATGATGATTATCTTGTAAAATCCTCTTGAAAAACAATAAAAATTTCGAGATTTTGAATGGAGAGGAAGAGAGAAGTCTTGAGTGATTTAGAGAGATTTTTGTGAGATGTGTGTGTGTGTGTAAACTCTCGGCCAAAGGAAAGGAAAGAGAGAAAAGAGAAATGAGTGAAGTGATATGTGCATGGAAACATGTGTTTGTGCATGGAGATCCATGAGAGAATAAAGAGGTGGCAATGAAAGTCAAACCTTCTTCATTTCTTCTTGGATTTGGGCCTTGGGCCGAGAATTTTGAAGGAAAAGGAAAATTTGGGCTTTTATGCCCTCTAGCCCATGCAGAAGTTAGGTTGGATGAGTTTTAACCTAAAAGAAATATAATATGATTTTTACACTTTGTTGGACTAGTTTAGGTTATTCATGGTTCAAAACTCTTAATTTATTTCATTCTAGGCCCAATATGGCCCATAATGTTGAAATAAATTAATGTGGGTCCAATTAGAGCCCAATTAAGGGTTCTAAGCCCATGATAGTCAAATTAGAAGATTATTGGTCCATTGAGTCCAATAAGGAAGTCCTAGTCCAAAATGGACCTAAACAAGAACTTCTAGGGTTTCCAATTGCTTGTTGACTATTTGTAGTATTTGTATGATGTATTTGATTGAAGTTTTTGATGTCATAATAATAGGTATCACACATGCTCTTAAGTTTTTGATTCAACATTTTACTTATGTATAGCGATTACAAGACACAAAATTTCTAGTTGTGACACAAAACTATGTTTAGAATCACTCATAAAATATTAGAAGTCTTATGAGATACCAATTAATAGCCAAACAGTGAAATATAGCGAAAATATAAAATTTGGAATAAGTAAAATTTTATTATTGAAAGTTGTAGAAAATCTCATTAGAACATTTAGGCGAAAACCTAGTTGAAATCAGAGTTATAACAAAGAAGTTATGACCAAACAAAGATCCGTGCTAAATCCGGAAAATACTTTGTCGCGTAAAAATTCAGTTTTCGATAAACTATTTTTAGCCTTAGTGATGTAAATGAAAGTTGTAGAACTCGTGAAAATAATCAACTTTCATATAAAGAACGCCAAAATCTGACTTCGTATGAGGAAATTATGATTTTTTCGAAGTTCTAGCTTAGCAGTAGACAACTAAAAACTCGAATTTTAGATCCCGTGATTTTTAGCTGACACAACCTAAACGAGAATTGAAGGTCTCGTCATTTGTAGTACAACGGTAAAAAGTCTGACGAAAACGGATGTCGGATGAAGAAGTTATGAATTTTTAACGGATTATCTTGTCCCGGTCTGTTAAAATAATAATATTAAAATTAAAGTCAAAATTAGCCGACGAAGTCTAAACGAAAGTTGTAGAGCGTAATTTTAGATACGCGTGCATATAAAGAACGTCAAAAACGGAGCTCGTATGCGAAAGTTATGGGTTTTAGAAGTTTTTGCATGAAAATCGAGAAATTTCGCATAGGCGGCTTCAGCCACGTCACCTTCGCTCTATGCGCGCCATGTGTTCGAACTACTGAGTCATCGAGGCCAGCTGGCGAGGCATGTCGCAACCCTCACATCCAAAGTATAGGTCCAACCGCGGTCCGACGCGTGCCCTCCTTACGCGTCCGAAGCTCGCTCCTCCACCGCGCCATCCTCGCTGTTCGAACCGAGCCTCGCTGGAGCCCTGCGTAGCTGCCGTGTGTCTTCGTTGAGTCACCCTTCTCGGCCGACCCTCGCATCTGCTGCCGCGTGCAGCCTTCTCAGCCCTCAGATCCGAGCCTCTCACCCTATAAATACAAGGTTGCGAGCCTTCCCGAGAAACTTTGGAATTTTGGCATATTTCACCCCTTTTTCCATATTTTGACTATTTCCACTTCTCCCGAAGCCCCGGTATTATTTTTAAAGCCCGGAATACGTCCTGAAGTGCTCGGAAAGCCCGAAAAATTTATCTTTTCGGTTTTGAATCTCTACCTTCGCAGAGCCCGGTTTTTCAATAAATCTCCCGGTTTTCAACGAATAAAGTCATATTTAGAGCCGAAATGCAGCACAAATTATTATTTTGACCCCTAGATTATTTCAAGGTGAGTTTAATATATAGGAACAATTGTATGTTATGTGCTATATGTGCTACGTGCTTTTCAGTGTTATTTTCCCGGGTTATTTTTATTTGCTATTTTTAATAGCAAAGAAATACCTTCGGCCATGTGATCAGTGAAAGGACTTAGATTCACGTTGGTACTGGTATGTAGCCTCTGACCATGTAGAACATGTCTCCGTAAGAGAATGAATTCTATTCTATGGTATTGGCAGAAGGTTAGACAGGGATTTAAGCCTGCAATCTACCAAAATGTTAATTCGAAGTTGTATATCTTCTGTGCCGTTTGGGCCAAAGATTTATGTGATGCATATCAAGTATTGAAACTTTATGTCTCATTGATCGTAAATCTTTGAATCAAATCTTGAGTTGATATTGAAAGCCTGACATATGATACGCATATGTTATTGTTGTTCTTGTCCCCTTTTGTTTCTGTCATATTGGTATATATAAAGCATAAGATTATATTGTATCTATTTATTGAATTCACTAAGCGTTATCGCTTATCCCTCTCAATGTTTAACAAATTTGCAGGTGATGAGTATCCAATATAGTTTTATACTACTGAAAGATTTAGAATAGTTAATATTATTTCTCTGTATTTTAAATGTTCAAGTATGTATATAAATAGTAGATTCCTGGGTAGATATAAAATGTAATAAAACTTAGTCGGTTTGTATCCAATCCTTTGTAATCACTTTATCAATATAAAATATTGTTTTATAAATATGCATGTAGCATGTTTTAAAGGAAGTAACTAAAGAATAATGTTGAAATAGTATGAAAGTTTGGGTCTTTCATAAATACGAAAGTTGGGGTCTTTCAATGAGTGTTTATCTTCTCTCCCCCCTTTGTACATAAATCTCGACGGGGTGAAGTCAGGGCTTTTTTGATCCCCTTATGTATACGATTTGTCTTTTTTTTTTGTAGGTTGTAAGAGGATCATTCCTTTTGAGATGGTCCTGTGAGGCAGGTTTCTGGGCAATTGCCAGTACCGGGAAGTGCCTCTAGTGGAGATGTTTCCTCCATCGGTCAACAATGATCGTGCTTTGGCACTTGCTAGTCCTATCATTGCTATGACGAAGGGATCTGGTCCTCAAATTGACCAAGTGTTGGTCGACGCCACTGTAGAGGGGGTTTCTCGTGACGATCCTCCGCCTCCCAATCTCAATGACGAGTCAACAAATGAGGTGGAAACTGAAGGGAGCCGCTCGACTACCAAACGATGAGTAGTCTGGATGGGCTCCCCACTTACTGAAGGCACCAACATCAGCACTATTGGTAGGCGTCTTCGTAAGAGACGTAATGTGTACTTCCTATTGGGGGAGCCCGACATTGTAGTGGACATTTCAGACGAAGATGCTTCGAACCTGTAAGAGGGAATGAATAAAGAGGCAACTGAACTGCCTCGTGAACCAAAGGAAGAGCCAAGAAAAACTACATGTTGCAGTAGCGATTGACGATTGTGGCTGAGAAACTGCTAGTCGCGACTGTTGAGTCGACAACTATGACCACTAGGTCAGTGTTTGCGACTGTTGTGTCGCTGTCGATTGAGGTGTTGCGGTCGCCGTTGTCACTTGTTGCTCTGTTGTGATGGGTGAAGATCGTCATAGGGTGACGACTGTCGTCGTTATGGTTCCCTTTATCAGACCTGATATTTGTGTTGTTAGCGTGGGTCTAGAGGCTTGTCTGTCTGATACAGATGGTCGTGTGTCGTCGAGCAACGACATTGGTTTGAGCAGACTCGTTTATCCTCCGCCGGACGTCACAGGTTCCTTTCCTATCATTACTGTCGTCTAGGGTCCTTTTGAGGTTGTGTAACTCTAAGTACACGACCAAATGGTTCCAGATGTTATGATATGTCTTTGAGCTTAACGTTGTTTGTGGTGGTTTCGTCTGAGTTAAACATGAGAATCACAATAAAGAAAGAACCAACGTCAATCTTCGTCCGATAGGGGGTCCCGGAACGAGGCTCTGACGACCAAGTCGATAAATAGATGAGATAGTTAGGGTTTAGATTGAGATAGAGAAATGGTTGATCCGTTCTTATATAGAAGAAGGATCTTTTTTATACTTTTAGTCGAGGGAGCATGTCCCCGACAATACATTTTGTCTTGTCTAGACCGCCAGGACGTGGAGGCGTTCCATTGGCGGATCGTGCTCCACTAACAGTTATATATTATTGGTGCAGAATCACCAAGGAGTGACGCTCCTGTAACATACCGAGACTAGGTATATCTCAATAGCCCTTACTTTATAGTAGTTGTCAAGTTTGGCCCTTAATTAAGAAAAGGTGGTAGCTGAGTACGCATGGCGTACGCATGTGTACGCTCAACATACTCATGTGCATGATTTGGACGCGGAAGCCACCTAGTATGCTAGGCGTACTAGGGTACACTGGGCGTACTAGGATCAGAGTGAAAACCCAAATTGTGTGGTGTGTCCCTATTTAAGGAACATGATGGCCTCATTTCCGGCCACCATTTCCAGTCCTCAACTCCCCTCAAAACCATAATTTCTGTTTTCTTATATTGAGTGCCTACTTGATGCTTTTGAGTGTTCTTTGTGGGATTCTTTGAGTGAATAAGGAGCTTTGAAGAGAGTAGCGTTGGAGTCCAAGATTTGGATCTGAGTTTCCTTGTGGTTGGTGCATCATTTGGAGGTATCAAGCTCAAAGATTTCTCATTGTTTTGATTTGTGCATATTGTGGTTCATTTTAGGGTTTATGTCCGAAGTCTTGAAGCTTTACGAGTTTGTTGAAATCCAAAGCCTAATACATGTCCCTTTAAGTGTCTCTAGTGGAGTGGACTCATAAAAATAGGATCTTTGACGTCAAGATCTCCCCATGCATGACATATGAGAACTTTTGAGAGTAAGGAGTGAGATTTTATGGGTTTTAGACTTTCTTAGCCATGCAAAGGCTTAAAGTCACAAACTTTATGGAGTATTAGCCCTTAGTGAGTCCATATTTGAGACTATAGCTATGGTCTTAACACATTAAGACCAGGAGAGTGGGAAAAGTAAGTCTGGGACGTACGCCGAGCGTACTCCTAGATATGCAGAGTGTAGCGTCGAAGTTTCCCGATGCATGCATGGCGAAGTAGTACGCCCAGCGTACGTGCTTGCTGTTGACTTTTAGGGTTTGGTCAAACTGTGGACCTTAGAGGCCATGGAACGGTAAAATGGTCTTTTATCCTTCAAAGAATTAGTAGTGGGTTTAGCCTAACATCTTTGGGGGTCATTTGTTAATTTGAGTTAATTACGATATATGTTAGGCGGAGGCTAGACCGGTGGTTCGAGTACGAGACATACCTGTTTTACTTACGAGGCGAGTCTTCTCACTATACTTACATGAGTGGTAATATTGAGTGACCAGAGGGTCTTATTTGAGTTATCGACCTGAGGGTCCTATGTGCTTATAATGAGTTATGTGATATTATGCATTTTGTCTTTGTGATATATGCTATATTATTCTGTGCCTTACTGAGTTAGGAACGAAGAGTCCAAACCGAGTTATGAGACCGGAGGGTCTTCTTTGAGATAGAGGACTGGAGGGTCCAACCCGAGCTGTGAGACCGGAGGGTCTTCACTGAGACACATGACCGAAGGGTCCACACCGAGCTATGAGACCGAAGGGTCCTCACCGAGACGCATGACCGGAAGGTCCATGCCGAGCTATTTGTGACATCCCCATTTTCCCGGCCAGAAAAGACCGATTTTTGTTTCTGCTTTATAAAAATCAGAGTACCTATTTTAATAAAAATGTTGCGGAATTTGTTCCCAGTAAAACGTGATAAATACGTTATCAAAGCATTTCCGAAGAAAAATATTTTTATTCATTTTAAAACATTTGGGATGTCATCGTCAATACAGAAACATAAGCATAAACAGAACTTACATTCATTATCACTAGTGATTTATATATCCTTTATCTCTCAGTGTAATGTGACTTCATATCAACACCTGTGATATAAATAAACTGAGCGGGCCAGGTTGGGAAACCTGGTGAGTACATAGGGATTTCAATCCCACAATGTTATACCATATATATAGTTTAAAACTCACAAAATATACAATTTCACCATATATATATATATATATATATATATTTATATATATAAACAACTCTTATCCCACCCCGTCGATCCTCACAACGAGACTATCCATACTCTCGGACCTAAGATTAGCCGTTTTACCTAATCCATACTCCCGGATCAGAAATGAACGACTTTACCTAATCCATACTCTCGGACTAGGGACAAATGACTAATTCATACTCTCAGATTAATGATGAATGATTATGCCTAATCCATACTCTCGGACTAGGGACAATGACTATGTCTAATCCATGCTCCCTGATCAATGACATATACTAAGGTTTCATTCTCTGAGTATAATTCACTCGTACTCGTAAGAAAATACTACCCAATATTCCTCATAATTAATTTAAGTTTACTCTTTATCCTAAATCATCATATATAACCAGGTATGTTCTTTAACACGTATTTCAGACAACATCATTTAACTCGCACATAAACATATAATCAATACTTCAATCAATACTTGTATTAAAATCATGTTCATGAAAGAGACTATGCACTCACACATAAACTCTTTAATGTATATTTAATACTTTAATTCATAATTGTATTAAAATCATGTTCATGAAAGGGACTATGTACTCACTTGAAAAGGTGGTGATTCCGAACTCAGACAACGCTTCGCTTCTTAAAAATAATTTCCTTCGACGAAACCTAATATTATTACCACTAGAGTTTAGTCTATTATTTGTCGAGACTAATTAATAGTCTAGCTATTATTACTATTATATAAGCATTAAACAATACTTATATAACCCATAATAATAGCCCAAATACTTATTATAAGTTCCTAATAACGTTACTATAATTAAATAAAAACTATATTAAAAATAGCGTAGGCGTAGCTCACTTACAACGGGTTTTATAGAAAACCGGGCTTTGCTTGGAGCAGCATTCCCAAGCCGAAAAGCTCTTCTTCCCGGAGCCGTCGAGCACTCCGGGGCTTCCGCCTCGTGCTAGGGAGGTTCCCTAGCCTTTTCGGGGGGTTTCGGGGCTAGAGAGAGAGAGTAAAGAGAAGAAAGAATGAGAAATGTATGAAGAAAATGAGGGTGAGAGAGGTTCTATTTATAGGGTGAAAATAGCTGAACTTGGTGCCACATGTCATCATCTAGTGGCAAGACCTGGGTAGAAAGCAATGACAAAGATTGTGCCACATCACCCATTTTCGCACAACACACTTTCGACTTCTAAAATCCGTAACTTTCACATACGACCTCCGTTTTCGACGTTCTTTATATCCACACGTAGGTATAAATAAGATATACAACTTTCATTAACAATACGAGGAGATTATACTGTTAAATGTCCGCGTAAAATTCATAACTTCTACACACGGACTCTGTTTTTGTCTGTCTTTTTACCGTTGAGTTCCTATTAATGAGATCTTAAATTCTCATTTAGGTCGCGTAGGCCAAAAACCGCTCGAACTAAAATTCGAGTTTCGGGTCGTGCATTGCTATGCCAAATCTTAGAAAATTCATAACTTCCTCATACGAAGTCAGATTTGAGCGTTCTTTTTTTGTATGTTCTCGGTTTAACATATACTACAACTTGTATTTGTATCGATAAGACTAAAAAGTCCTTTATCAAAAATTCACTATTTACGTCTCCCGGTGCCATGCCGGTTTTGCCGTAAAACTTCGACGGGCCATAACTTCTTCGTTATAACTCGGATTTCGGCGTTCTTTATATGTACGGAACCCTTGAGACATATTATAAAACTTGGTTAAGATTATTTATTCTAAATAATCTTTTGTAGAAAAGTCGTTTTTGACCCCTATTATCTCTAAATTGACTAGCCTGGATCTACGGACGTTACACTATTGCAATGAGAGGCTTATTATTTGTGTATGTGGTATTTTGAGGAACTCACTAAGCTTCGTGCTTACCGTGTTGTGTGATATGTGTTTCAGGTACTTCTCAGGATTGCGGGAAGACACCGGCTTGATTGTACACACCTGTTCGAGATTATGTTTAAGGATTCTGCGATATTATCAGTTATTTTGTTGATTTGTGTTTTGACAATTGATACATTGGTGGTTTTTGAGAATGTGACATTGAGTTTTATGTGGTTTAAAAATGAAAAAATTGTTTGAAAATTTACAGTGTTACAACGCCAAGTGCTACACTTGTCGCTCTAGGGAGTGGTTGGTACTTTTTTTGGCTTGTTGTGAGCCAAATCCTCTCATTATGGATTGGACCTTGGTGCTAGAGCATCGGGGTCTAAGTGCAAGATTGCGAGGGAAAAGGCCCGGGCCTAACACTTATGCTGGTTAGCGACCGTTGGCTAGGTCGTACTTTAGATAACTGCTCTGTTATCATTGATGTATTCTGTGAGGGATACATTAACATCAAGCTAAGTAGAAGTTGAAAACGGAAGCGAAAGGACTATGAATTAGCACCGCTAAGATGAAATATATGTAGTGCAGTTTTAGCAGCGAGCAAAATAGGGAATGTACTAAAGTAATTATAAGGGAGTATGTTTAACATCCTAAAAAGAGCTTCAAATACTTGAGATCTATGATATAAAGGAAGAAGTACTAAGGATGGCCTTTTGCACCTTACAAAGCCATGATGGTTAAAATGGAAGTAGTTATAAAAGTTTTGTTTGATAAGAAGGTCCCACAAAAACTAAATGGAAAATTCTATAAGATGGTTGTTAGATTGCTTTGTTATATAGATATTTCGCATCTTCTTGAAGAATGGGACAAATATCTGTGGGATGTCCCATTGTTGCACATATTCCATAAACTATCACTTGTAAAGTTTATCCCATGGTTAACTTTTGAACAAAGGATGTTAACTCTTTAAGTTGGGACTTGAGGCTTGATGTCACCATTTCATTGACTTTTTGATGCACGCCCCTCTTCCTGTCTTGGCGGGGGCCAAAGTATTGAGAATTTGCGGCTATGGTGTTGAAAAGTTGTCTTGTTTTGTTGAGGAGTTTTGCTAAAGACATCTCCACCAATTGAAGCATCAACTAGTCTTCTCTCCACTGGTAGCAAACCCTCATAAGAATGTTGAATGAGGAGTTGTTCCGGAATTTTGTGTTGTGGGCAACTCAAACACAAGTTATTGAACCTCTCCCAATAATAATGGAAAGTCTCATTTTGACCTTGATGGATTCCAAAAATCTAATTTCTAAGATTTGAGACTCTTGAAACGGGATAGAAATTATCAAGGAAAACTTTTGCCATGTCGGTCCATGAGTTGATCTTTTGCTATACGGCCAATGAGAAGGGTAATGCCCTTAATTTGATTTGGTCATCGGTTGACCCTTGCGGCTTCATGCTAGTTCAAATGATGTGGAACATCTTCAAGTGCTTATGAGGGTCTTTATTTTCTAATCCATGAAAAGTTGGAAGGTGATGAACTAAGCTTGACTTGAATTCCTAGCCTCCTTCCAAAACGGGGTAATTGATACCGGTTAGGGTTTGTGTGACATCAATTTCCATCATTTGTCTCAAGGTTCTCGTGGGAGCTTCTTCTCATTCTGTCATTGGATTTTTGGTTTATGATGGGTGGATTTTGTTGGATGGGTGGTCTTCCGGGAATCTCTTGGCGAGATTTGGGGCTAGAATCGGGTTCTACATCGGTTTCGATATCACTACAGGAAACTGTTTCAGCCTTCGGGTCCACGTTAGGGTTTGAAGTTTGACCACGTTCTATTTTCCTTTCCTTTGCTAAACGCCTTGCTTCTTTTTCTACTTATGGATTGTAGACTAAATTACATGTACAATGAGATCTAAGCATAGAGAAACAAATTGATTGAAAACAAACCAATTCCCGAAAACGGCGCCAAAATTTGGTGGTTGTCAAAGCCAATAAAATAAATAGTACCCTTAATATTGCACACAAAATAACGTATAATGGTAAAGGGATTGTATCCACGAAGATCGGTTCAAATTGTTATTTCTATGAAAATATTGTTATAAAAATACTTGTGAAACTAAAATAAATATAAAAATGGGGGGGGGGGGTTGTTCTTTTGAAATATTTGAAAGAAAACTAGAGTTAAACTAAGATTTAAAGAGTACACTTAAACAAAAAGCAAGAATTTGATGTAAAATCAATGAGAAAAGTGATGGTTGACTTATGGTTTCATCACCTAAACACGTGGTAAATATATCATTAGAATTCAAAGTGCAATACTTGTCATAAATCTCTAATTTGGCTATAGTAATCCAAGAAGCTTGAGATTACCTAGACTTTTCTTAGTTATCAAAATAGCTAGAGAAGCTCATAACATATTTCTTTAGCTAAAGTCACAATTTCTATTAAACATTTAATTAGTGAAAATTAACTAGCATTAAGAACCAAAAAGTCACCGAATCCAAGAGGAGTCAAAAGCTTCCACTACTATGTTGAAGAAAATGTTTTTGTGATTGCGTGAAGTGAAAACTAACATGAGAATAACTTGTTGCTTGCTAATTTGAGGATCTTTTACTTAATCAAGAAATTTGCCAACTAATCACTACAAATACATCTAAACCCATGAATAAAAACATACAAGTAGCAAGAAGATGTTAAAATATAAAACATTCTCATATAGATTCAAGAACAAGTTCATGGAGTTCTTAAACATTCAACCAAACATTCAAGTGATTTCACCAAAGTCAACCAAGATTAGTTTAGCTTAGCATGGCTAAACTCAAGAAAACAAAGTAAAAATAGATTATACCAAACATGTAGCAAGAATCAAAGAGTAAAAGCAGATGTTCTTCAAGTGTTCTTGGCCTTCAAAATGCTCCAAAATCTCCAGAGAATCTTCTCAAAATCGGATGCGAAGAAGTGCCAAAAAGATGCACACCAACCTTCCCCATATAACACTAAAGAGAGATTCTGAAATTGCCCATGCAGGCCTGTGCACGGCCAGCACAGTCGTGCACGGGTGGTACCTGAAGTCGGCTCTTTTGTGGTTTGGGTCTCCAATGACTTAGCTCACTGGCCTAGATTGCTTCCCATCAACTAGTAGCCCAATATTCATAATGTTTTCTTCAGTTTTGGTCCGATTTATCCTTTCCAAATCATTCACAACTTGTGAACTCGCTCGATCAATTATGCTCACACATTCAAATATTCACCATTTTCTTCTAAATTCAAGGTTCATCTTCTTCAAGCCTTCAAATATCAACACACCCATGATTTGTATAAACTTCACAAGTCTTCTAGCCCAAGATTCTTTACCGTCCTCATGACCCATTTGCTTTTGACAAGTCCCGAATATTCCCGCTCCGCTAGCATTCTTGAAATCTGCAATTATGCTCACAAAACTAGAAAGTACCTAAAATATTCATAAAATAACAAAAAGAAAAATACGCTTGAAGATTAGCTAAATTATGAATGAAATATGCTAAAATAAACTATAAAAAGAAGTAAATAAAATGAAACTATCATACATTCTGTATATATAGGTTTTGTTTAAGGTGTGCAGGTGCAAGTTTGGTTGATGCCTTGTGGGTCTGTTGGCCATGGGTGACCCGATAGAGTTGGTGTGTTTTATATGGTGTATATGCTCATTTAGTCTTGTAAGGTCGAAAATATGTTCTAAGACTTTTAGGGTTTTCTCTCTGTTTGGGTTTTATTGATCGTTTGTGTATTCATCTGTTCCTGTTCATTCATATTTGAGTGAGTAAAAGTTGAGAAAACGAATTGATCCATCATAATAAAGTATATTGTTCATGTTGGGAATTCCGGTTGTTATTTTGTCCATCTATGGTTGTTGTCTACTGTAGATCTAAAACAATATAAACAATAGCTTAAGAAGATAGCTAAACCACAATATATCTTATTCAGGAGGTGCTTTTGCATGTATGTAAGGGAGAAAAGAGAGCAGGAAATGGAATTAGTTAATTTAAGGAAGTGGCTTCTTTGATTCTGCATAAAATGGATTCATGAAATTGAATTTTAGGAACTTGGTTATTTGATATGTTTATGACGTAAGAGTAATATTGATTGTGTATAAGTGGAATCAAGAAATTGAACAAGTTAACTTTAGGAAGTAGGTTCTTTAAAGTGGTTATGATGTTACAGTTAATGTTTATCAGAGTTTGTATGGGAGAGAGTAGAGTTTCATTGGTAGGTGGTGTTGCCGAATGATGTAAATGAAGAGAGCAGAAAAAAGAAGTAACATGTGGACAAAGCAAATGAAGAGAGCATCATATGAAGTTATGAACAGAGCAAATGAAGAAATAAGGGGAAGAGGATGAATAACAATATGGTTTATGAAGATTAGAGAGATGTTGGTGAGACCATATTTATCAGTAGTTGGCTAGTTGGCACGACCAATTGAAAGTAAAAATAAAATAAAACTAAGAAAAATGAAAACAATTAATAACTAGTTGAAAAAGAAGTCGTGTAGCAACCAAATATCACAATTTCAACCTGGCATCAAAATCCATTAGTAATACATTTGTTGAAAAATTATAAAAGATTATCAGAATTCATAATTTTTTTTTATAAAATACATATATACATATAACATATTAAATGTTTCAACAAATTTTGGAATTTATATATATTTCATTTCAAATCCCAACAACAATTGCATAATATATTCCCTTTTAACTCTAAAATGTTCCAATTCAAAACTTCTGATAGATTAAAGATTACAAGTAAATAATCCAAAACCGAACGCCCCTCGATATATATATTTTTATTAAAGTTCACACTTCACAACATTAAGTTTTTTCTATTCAAAATACAATTTCTTTTGTGGAAAAAAACAAGAACAAGTTGAATAATCCGTTGCAAACGACGTCGTCGAGGAGGGTACAGGACTTGTGAATCCTACTCCCACGCGCCTACAGACATTCGGTTCGGCTGAACTCTTATTATGTACAAACAAAAGAGAAAGCGGACTTTCCAATTTGGCCCCTTAAATATCAGCACCACCCCGTCGTGTAAACCCTGAGCTATTAGAAATCACATTTTACCCCTTATTTTTTTTACCAAGTTAATATCCTAGATGGATAACAAATTGTTTAACATGTTCAATAATATTATTGTTTAAAATAAATATTCTATCACAAAGTACACATCTAACACACTTTGTTCACAAAATATCTTTAAAAAAATATATTTTCCAAACAAAATATTTTAACATTATAAAATGGTATTTAGAAAAAAAAACATATAATTCATTACTTATTTGTGACATAAACCTTACATGTTATATATTTTCTTCCTACTTTTTACATGTATACAATATACTACATGGTTGCAATCATTAAATATTAATCAATCGTTAATACATTGATCAATTAAACTTTGTATCATGATGAACCTAAACTTTGGATGCCTTATCAACTACATATCATGTATTATGATTATAGAAGATTTAGACTATATAGCCAATAGCTTGAAAGCTAGTTGATAGATGAAAAATTATAACTGATAAAAAAATGATATATGACAAAACTAACTGAGCAAAATAAAGTGTATTTTTGAAAGAAATAAAAAAATTAATGAGTTCGTTGCAATAGTAATATAAATAGCACTTCATAAGTTATTTTTTTGTTTGATAATCAATAACAATACGGAAAAATTCAAAATTTAAACTAGCTTGTAAGCACGTTATATCAAACATAGTCTATGTTAAAGTCTTAATATTTAATATATATTAAGATGTGTTTTTAAATAACATTAAATGGAATATCTATTTGCAAAGTTAACTATACCATGATAAGTTTGTGGCTAATCAAACTTAATATCATTCTTATAAAGACATTGTGCAATTGTTATTAAACTTTAAAATAGTTACTAAAAAATGAAAACGTTACAAGGAAATTGATATATTGAATTATGTATTTATTTTTTACTTTTGGAGACCAAAACAGACCATAGTGAGGTTCATAAACCCATTAACACTTACATGTGAGATACTAAAACTACATTCCACGTTGTAGAGGAGCATTAAATGTCGAGTTTGTAAAATTAAAGGGGGAAATAGGAAATTTATCAAAAATTATAACAAGAAAACAAAAATTTGTTTAATGCCTGCTTTGGAGAGAGAGAGAAGTGTAGAGAGAGAAACAGAGGTAGAGCGAGAGAGAGAAAGATGGGTAAAGCAGGCGGAACAACGCCGGCGAAGAAGAAAAAAGGCCGTCCATCGTTAGTAGATCTAAAAAAGCGAGCACTAGAGGAACAAGAATTGCAAAATTACCAACAATCACAACCGAGATCCGCTCGCCGGAACCCTAACTCTGCTACTGCTGCCGATGATGTATCTGTTGATGAAGAAGAGTACTATGAAGACGACGACGATGATGAGAGGAAAGAGAAGAAAGTCAAGCTCGTTGTTCGTTTGCCCCAATTGAATCAACATCCACATTTGTCAACTGATTTAGTACGATCTTCATCCATTAATTCGGCGTCATGCGGCTCTGATTCGAATGCTGATGTTGACAATCGCAAAATTAACTCCGGATCTGGTGGTATCCTCACTCATCATCAGGTAATGTTTCATAAAAGCCTAAAAAATTAGGGTTTAGTGGTCCTTTTTTGAGCTGTAAATTCTGATGTCCCGAATCGAAAATTAGTAGACCAGAGAGAAAACAATAAATAACGAGGTTTACGAAAGTATAAGGATTTCGAAACTGACAAAATCGAGGGAAATATGATTTTTTGCAGTTTTTAAATCTGATTTTTGGGGATTTTCGCGCGTGATCCGGACCTTCTTTTTTTCTTTTTTCTTTTTTAATTTTCTTCTCAGATCGGAATTCCGAAGACAGTGTGTAATGTCTTTGTTTTGACTTGGTCAAGTTTTGTTTGTAGTAAATAGTGCAGTGACTATAAATTAAAATCTATGGATCTATGTAAAAAGTGTTTATATTTATTTCTTTTCTTCTTTAAATTTCCAAGGTTTCTGCTTCCGAAATTAAAATTGTTACTTTCGTTACTTTATCCATCGTTGATTGATTGTTTCCTGTAAATCTGTCCAATCTGTATTCTACGTGTAACAAAAAGAACATTCATCCACCATCATGTCCCCAGAAAAAGTTGGAATTTGTCTCTTATTTAATGGTGTTATTGTTCTCTGATATTCTTTCAGTTCACCTGTACTTGCCATCTGGCTCTTATCTTGCTTGATAATACTTCCCTGTGACTTTGACTTTCCCTTTTACTGTGAGTGTTTGTCGAGTCTTTAATCAAGTGCATCAAGCTACGATAATTTTTCTTTGCTTAACAATGGTGGTGAATTTTATGCTTGTAGGGTGGAAAGGTTCAGAAAGCGATGGACACACACACGCTGCATGGTCTTAATCAAAAACCCTTTCTATTCTTTTCTTGTTGTGAAATTCCCAGCATTTAGTTTTTATGGTCTTCGGTTTTCTTGATTTTTTCCATTTAATATGTGGACAGGATCACCATCGGAAGCTGGACCCACTACACCTTTGCCAGACAAAAAGTTGTTGGTGTTCATTCTTGACAGACTTCAAAAGTATGTCTTTCTTTTCTTCTTTCACCTCTAATTTCTTATTATACATTTCGTTAATTTCATTAATTAAGATAGCTCTTTGGGTATGTTTACATCTATAGGAAGGACACTCATGCAGTATTCTCTGAGCCTGTTGATCCTGATGAGGTACTTTGTTTGGAAAGTTTATGTTATTGATCTTAGCAAGTTGTTCAGAATTCACAACTGATATGGGAAATTTTTATATATATATTCAGCTTCCTGATTACCATGAAATTATAGAGCAACCTATGGATTTTGGCACTGTGAGGAGCAAACTTAACAAGGGTCTTTATGCAAATCTTGAAGAATTGGAGGTTAGTCATTGGTTGTTTATAATTAAGAGAAGTGCATTTGTGGTATGAGGTCTATAATAGCAACATACTTGTATTGTTTACGGATAAAAGACTTCTATACCCTTTTCTTTACTTCTTTGTAGTAATAAATAATATGTAATATTTTTAGAAACATGTAACAATCTTGTTTTCTTTTGGTGTTTACAGACGGATGTTTTTTTGATCTGTTCAAATGCAATGCAGTATAACCCATCTGACACCATTTTCTTTCGGCAGGTATGCTTATTAGTCTTCTTTCTGAACTGTATTTATTTATTTTTATATTTATATTGTCAATTTTTTTTTGAATTTATGTTTAATTTTAGGCGAGGTCTATACAAGAATTAGCAAAAAGGGATTTTGAAAATCTGAGGCAAGAGGGAGAAGGTGGTGAGCTGCAACCAAAGGTAGTGAGAAGAGGCAGGCCTCCAAGCAAGCACCTGAAAAAGCCACCTGGCAGACCCCCATTGGACACACCTCCTGTCCTTGAGTCCACCTCAGGTGCCACCCTGGCAACTCCTGTAGACAATGAGTCCACTCCTTACAATTTAAGACGTGGGCCCACGATGTATAATCCATCATATCGTACGCGCAATGGTGAACATCAATCTGAAATCTCATCAGATTGGAATGAAGAGTTTCCAGGTTTCTTTTAGTTTTTTCTTTTTAAATTTTGTTAATTTAAGTATAAAAAAATGGATTTAATGATTTGTTTTATAAAACGTGCAGCTAACATTAGGAGGGCAGATATGAAATATGGGAACAAACATTTTATTATAGACGAAAGTAGACGCGATACTTACAAGGAGTTTCATCCATCTATTTTTGCTCAAAATCATTCTCTGCTTTCCAACTTTGGTGGAGAAAAGAAGCAGTTATTAGCTGTAAGTTGTTTTAAATTTTAAAATTATTTTGTTTAATGCAGCTACAAGTTCAATATATTATGATATATCAGGTAGTGTTAGGTATGTAAGGAATGGAATGGAAAAAAAATGTCTGTTTACAACATAGGAAAGGAATGGAGCATTCTTAATGGAATGTGATTCTTTCTCATCCTTTGATGGAATGGAGTAAATTACATTTTTTGTCCCTGGGTATAGCTGTTTTTTCCAATTTTGGTTTCTTTTGCAAATTTTGGTCCTTATTTGAGGTTCTTGTAACATTTTTGGTCGTTGTTCCAAGTAAAATGACTATTTTGGTCTATGAGTATAGCTGATTTTGCAATTTTGGACCCCAAATTAGTCATAAAACTTGAAATGGGGACCAAAAACGTTACAAATATCTCAAATAAGGACCAAAATTGCAAGATAAATTTTTTTGGGACCAAAATTGAAAAGATCAGTTATTCCTGGGGACCAAAAATGCAACTTATTCAACCTAATTATAAGAATTATTTTTATCTCCGTTCCATGATATCAAAGATACCCTTAGCAAAAATGGTGATTATCAACCAAAATGTCATAAATACCCTTCCCTTCTCATGTAATTAGGTTGGTCTTCATGCTGAACATGGTTATGCGAGAAGCCTAGCTCGATTCGCTTCCAATATGGGCCCCATTGTCTGGAAATTTGCTTCCAAGAAAATCGAAAAAGCCTTGCCACCTGGCGTGCCATTTGAAAACGAAACATCATTTTTTCCACCCAAAAATTACAATTATACCCCCAAATTATCCACTGACAACCCAGAAACCCCATCGTCTTCAGGACCAATAGCGCCTAAAATTGAAGATTCTACTGTCATAAAAACCGATAAATTTATAACACCCCAAAATGGTAGAAATATTTCCAAAATGGGAATAACGTTTCAAGGTACAACTAGTCATGCACAAGGTACAAAGAGGCAGTTTATGGTTCCTGTTCCACCGGACCTAAATGTGGGACCATCTGGATCCATCGGTTCACCGCAGCAACCAGATTTAGCATTGCAGCTCTGACCCTGACCCATGGTTGCGGGTGTCAATGTACAACCTATGCTGCACATGGTACCGCTTGTGGATGCAGGTGATTTTATAGTGTAGGAAACTATTTTGTACAGATTGATCCAAGTATGATGGACCTGATTAGAAATAAAAATAGAGGCATTGTTTTTGGGTTATTATTTGGTTTTCTTTTATTTATAATCTAACGTAATTTTGTGGGTGGGTTTTATTTATTATAAAATGATTTAGGGAGTTTGTTTAATTCATGTGTTAAAAGGTACGCGATGTAATGGATTTTTTTTTATATAAAAAAGAAAAAGAAAATATTTATAGTAAGTTGGATTTTGACAATTGGGTTATATGGTGTTTAGATTTTTATCAAATCTTTTTTGGAGCGTGTAATAATACTCTTATTTTATCCTCTTTTATGTCACAGTAAGCACATTTAACAAAATCATGTGGTGCTTATATATTTAGAGTGAGGCATACGGTGTTTATATACAGGGCAAATCTCGCAAAAAACTACCTACATTTTTTTTTCTTTTCTGTTTTGAGATTCATGTTATTTTTTAAATAATCCATCGTTTTATCGATTTTTTTTTGGTAATTTCACCATTTTTACAGGTTACAATTAGGGATGAGCATATGGACCGGGGAACCGGCATCGGAACCGGAACCTGATAGACCCGGTCGGGCCGGGACCGGGACGTTATTTTTGTGGATTTTTGGAACCGGGAACCGGTAGGAACAGGAACCGATATAATCGGAACCGGTAGAACCGGCAAAAACCGGAACCATATGATGCTATTTTTCGAGGACCGGTTCCAACATTTGAAGACACGACAAGAACCGGTAGGAATCGGGAACCGGTAGAACCGCCGGGCCGGTTCGGCTCTTGATTTTGGCCGAAGCCGGTTCCCGGGTCGGGTCCGGTTCGGACCGGTTCCGGCTGGTTCGGTCCTTTTGCTCATCCCTAGTTACAATCATGTTATGACACTCGCGTGCCGGTGACATGCCATATTTGAAAAGTAGTAGTTTTTTTGTTGTTGATTTATGAAGACTTAGCTCATTATTTATTTATTTATAGTTTCTTATATAATTTTTTCTAGAAAAATAATGGAGTTTTCATTTTCAGTTTTTAGTAGAATATTTAGAAAACATGTTTGGATAAAAACCGATTAAATTTTCATTTTTCATTTTACAAAATTAGAAAACATGTTGGATATGTATTTTGTATCGTTTTCATCTTCCATTTTTTATTATTTCAAATAATATAACACATTTAGCAAATGTTGTGTACCATTGTTCTTAAGGACATATAAACATACAACTCTCTAATGTAAGAATTAAAGTAGAGTTTTCTTGCATATTGGTCTTGTAGCTTGTTTAATGAAGTCGTGCCTTCATGTTAGTAGGTTGGACGTACTCAAGCGTATGTCGGGCATACGTGGCTGGGTCAAACCCTAATGTTTAGGGTTTAAGACCTATTTAAGCATCATTAACTCCTCAAGACCTTCTCCCTCCTCATAAACCTCCATCTTCCAAATCGTCCCTTGCTAACCCTAATCAATTATGCGAGCATTTTAAGCTTGAGAGTGTGTGTTTTATGTTCTTGAAGGAAGGATAAGATAGTGGAATCATCTTGGAAGCTTAAGGCAACCAAGATCTAAAAGTACTTTGGAGGTATAAAATTTGGGTCTTGATGCATGTCTTCTTTGGATCTTGCTAGTTCTTAACTTTTTATGATTTTTAGTCCCATAATCTTGGTGTTCATGAGTATGACTTCCTCTAACCCATAAGAACCGTCCTTCCAGATGTTTTTAGGTGCTTAGAACCATAAAAATGTGATCTTGGTCACTTTCATGTCTTCATGCATGAGATATGAGGTTTTAGTTTGTGTATTAAGTTAGGGTTTGGTTGTTGGACTCATTCTAGCCTTGGAAAGTCATAAAGTTGGAAACTTTTTGACTTAGAATGTTATTTGGAACTAGATTTGAGCTTTAGACGTGACATCTTAATGAAATAAGCACTTAATAGAGAAAAAGAAGATTAGTCGAGTACGTTGGGCGTATCTGGTGGTACGCTACACATACCTGGTTGATGCCCCGTAATCTGGGAAAGGGTGCACTACGTTGGGGTAGTGGCTGAGTACACTGAGCGTACTTAGTCTATGTAGACTTCGTTGACTTTTTGACTTTTGACCTGGGGTTTGACCAAGTTTGACTTAGGGGTATTTTGAGCAGTAGTTTGAGATTAGGTCATTGTTTATTATATAGGCGACATGTAGAGTCAACAGTTGGAGCTATGATTTGTTCGACTACATTTCATACTATGAGGTGAGTTTCTCCTCACTGTACTCGTGGGTCGGTCGGCCCACTAGGTTATGTATCCTGATATATAGGATGATGCTATGCTGATTATATGTTGGATTGGTAGATCTGTATGATTACCTGTATTTGCTTGCTATATGTTTTTACATATGTCGACATAGTGTGGGTGGGTTGAGGTTGCACTGCTGTGACAACCCGAAATTTCTGTTCTGTACAACATATCAAGTCAATAGAAGTCAGAACAGTTACTGTTAATTTTCAGACTTTTTAGAATAAGTTTGAGTATTTTAGGATTAACATTTTAGGAGATATCAGGAGAGAGGATGCACTAGGGTTTATTGTGCAACAATAAAGTCCCGACACATCAAAATATTGGAGTTTACAACCTAAACAATGGTGTTTACGGCTGTAAACCCCAAGGAAGGGGGGTATATAAGTGACACTTAGTCATTTATACCATTTTCCACCTTTTCAAGAACAAATCTCAAACTCTCTCAAGTATCATCCAAGTTTTCTTCAAGATCTTCAATCTAGTAAGTGTTTCTAGCCCTTTCAAGTTAGTATATCACTTAATCTAGTGATTTAACACACTTCCATCCGTGAAATTGTTCAAAAGGTTGATTCTTCAAGTTTCACCAAGAACACACACTAGTGTTCTTGGACTTTTAGCTCATTTCAAGCTTCTATATTGTAAGTACTTCTATCCTAGAGTATCATAGAGCTTGTTATACTTCTTTACATCAAGAAAACATAAGGAATCACCAAGATCAAAGGTGTTTACGGTCCAAGAACACCTTGGACCGTAAACCCTTCTTTAGGGACCAAAGTGACCCTAGTCCCTTCCTATGCCTTAGTAACTATCATGGATCCCTTCATTGATATGTTAAGGAATTGAAAACACCAAAATACCATATTCCATAGGGGTTTACGACTATAAGCCCAAAGGGAAATGGTCTTAGGGCCGTAAACTCCCCAAAGGAGGGAAATGGTGCCCTAAATTCTTCTTTAGGCTTATACATCAAGTAGAAATGCTAGCACATTCATTACATATACATTCATGCAGTTATGTGAACCGTTAAACGGGGCATGGCACTACCTGCCATGACCGTTTTTGTATCCAGAATCTCCTTAATTGGGGAGCGTATGAGTTTGCGTATAGATGTATACTGGATTGACTATCCTACACCTTGCTGCTCGCTACAGTGGACTTGCAAGTCTACGGGTGCCAAATGTCATTTCTTACGGCGTCTTACATTGTCGTTTTACTAGAGTCGGTAGCAGGATATAGGTCGATCACATGTTACTTTAAATATCAATTGGTTTAAGGTAGTTAGTACAACAGTAGTCACTTATTACAAATACTACAGTACTATGATATTTTTCCCATTACATTCACTTCGTGAATATTCACACGATGCACGGTAATGTAAAAACTATATTTTTGGTTAATGATAGTCGAACTTGGGAGAATACACAATCTTACAAGAGACACACACACATATACTAGATGCCTTGGTAGAAGGCTACAATTAGTAGGAAACATAGGGTTTTCTAAGAGAGTTCAAACATTTTACAAAACATCTTACAGATGCTTTCATACAAACACAGACACTAATATACTTATGATCTCACCAGCTTTAAAGCTGATACTCGCTTTCAAAATAACTTGTATTCTCAGGTCACCAGTAGAAATGTACAGGTGCCAGGTTTTGAGAAGATGGAGTTCGTTCAAGACTCGTCTTTTATTTTGATATGTATTTTTGGTGTCTATATAACTTGACAGAATACACTTGTATAAAATTATATTATTAATGCAATGGATGATGTTGTTGCTTGTTTACTACTATTCATTGCTGTGATACTGTACATGACGTCCTCCGCCCCAGAACATTTCCGCCGTTCATGGTTTTGGGGTGTGACAGATTGGTATCAAAGCCTTATTTATAGTGAATTGAGTATATCAACCCATAAAAGATATACTAACTATAAATACAATGGGATAAAAATACTCTGACCAAGAGTTTATACTTTAAATATTAAAATATTTATTTAAGTATTCGTGCCTTTGTAACATCCCGAAATAGCGAGAGTAGAGTTGAAGGGCCAAAAGTGTTAATTGGGAAAGAGTGACTCGGCGAGTCCATGGATGGACTCGGCGAGTAGAGTCGCGGCTTGACCGCGTGTTAAGTAGCCGACTCGGCGAGTCGATGAGATGGACTCGGCGAGTAGGCGCTGGGTGAAGAAAACCCTAATTCTCGGGGTTGAGCCCTATATAAGGAACATTATGTTCCTTCCCTAACCTCTTTACTTCCCTCTTGAGTTCTAGAAACCCTAAATCGCAGAGGAGCTCCATTGTTGAGTGGATTGAAGCTTGGAGAAGTAATCATTAAAGGAATTTTGTGGGAATTGAAGGCTTGGGGCAAGGGGCTTTGCTTGGAATCAACTTCATTGCAGTTGGGGGCGTCCATTGGAGGTAATATCTCGTTCTTGGTCTGATTGTATGTTGTTTCTTCATTTTGGGGTTGTGGGATCTTGCCTATGGATGTAATTGGAAGTCTAGAGGGTAGATCTGAGGTTGCTACCTCAGATCTGGAGAAGAGGAGAATCAGAGAGCATGAAAGTCCCTGTGTTGGAGTGTTTAGTGAAGCTTGCAAGTCCCAAACCCTAGTTATGAGTGAATATGGCATAGATCTCTATGGATTCACGTAAAGATTGCCACTTTACGTGATGGATGAATTGTAGGAGGCTAGATCTATGTTTTGGATCGATTGCATGGTCTGGAATGCTTCTGTATGGATTCAGATCGGTGGTACTCGGCGAGTCACATGGGTGAACTCGACGAGTTGCTTGAAGATGAGCTGGGACTCGACGAGTTGGAAGAACAACTCGGCGAGTCGGATGAAGATGGCTTGGAACTCGGCGAGTTGTATGAACAACTCGGCGAGTAGGTTGAAGATAGCCATAGACTCGGCGAGTCTGTTCTTAGACTCGGCGAGTCTTGTCGAAGAGTCCCGATATTCTCTGGTTGAGTCGAGAATCGGTGAGTCAAGGGATGACTCGGTGAGTTGAGGGCGAGTGGACTCAGAGTTGTTGAACTCGGCGAGTCTCGGGGTGACTCGGCGAGTTAGATCGCGGATCGAGTGAAGTTCTGAGTATGGGGACTCGGCGAGTCATCGGGTTGACTCGGCGAGTAGGGTCAGTTAGGGGTTGACTTTGACCTTGTCTTTGACCAAGGGTTGACCAGTGGTTCCAGGGGTATTTTGGTAATTGTTGATTATTGTTGAGTTCAGTGCATTGGTGGCTGTCCAGAGGTGGAGATCGTATCAGTGATCGGAGCAGCTTGAGCTATCTGTTCAGTCGGCAGTTTCGAGGTGAGTTATCCTCACTATATCGCTAGGGTTTATGGCACCAAGGCCAACCTTTTTAGCGGATGGAAATCCGGGTAGTTGTCAGTTGTTATGATATGGGCCGGAAGGCGCTATATGTTGCTCCCCGGAAGGCATTACATGTTGTGGGCCGGAAGGCATTGCTATGTGGATCGGAAGGTCATGGCCTGGAAAGGCGTATGTGTGCATTTAGTATGTTGACTGATTCGTAGGGTGATGTTATGCTAGTGACCGGCTAGGCCGGTATCTTGAATAGAGTAATGCTATGTTATGTGGTCTGTTGATCGATTGCTGACTGTGAACTGTTATATGATTATGTGTTATGCGTATGATTGCTAGACCTGGGGTGTGACCCGGTATGCAGGGTCGTTCTATGTTCTGTTATGATATGTATGCTTTTTATGCTGTGGGCTGGAAGGCAATATGTTATGGGCCGGAAGGCAATATGATATGGGCCGGAAGGCATTACGTTATGGGCCGGAAGGCGATATGTTTTAGACCAGAAGGTCGTAGCCTGGAAGGGCGTATATGTAGTTGGTATATTGGGGGTATCTCACTAAGCTTTCGGGCTTACAGTTGTGGTTTTATGTTTCAGGTTCTCAGGAGTCTGTGGCAAGGCAAAGGCGTGATCGTACCGTTCCTCGCGTTGGTGTTTTATGATATGAACCTGGGAAAATACTCTGTTAAATAATGTATTGAAAACCTTTTTGTAACAACGTTATTAAAATGGGTGGTTTTGAAAAGTTTTAATTGTTTTGAAATTTTGGTCGTTACAAGTTGGTATCAGAGCCTTGGTTTGAGTGAATTGGGGGAACATTCGTGTGACTCCAGTCTCAAATCGAGGAGGATTTTAAAAAGAGAAATTAAAATGGTTTTCAAATTAAGTAAAAGGAGGACGCGGAGGTACGATCAGCCGGAGCCAGTAAGTAACCCCAAGATACCATGCATGATATTTGTCTTATTGAGCTTGATAGAACAGCATGCTAGAGCTAGGCTAGGGATCCTCAGGAATTCATGATAATGTTGCCTGATTTGTGATGCCTGTAGCCTAGGGTCCCTTATGGGAGATTCTCAGTGTTCCTCTAGTGGTGAGGGTTGATAGTTGTTATGCATGTTCTCTAGGGTATTGTGGTAGTACTTCATACAAATATGGGTAGGTGTGGAAGGTAGTATGGGCCCGTACTACTGAAAGCACAGGACCTATACGCGTATCAGGGAAACCATGATCTCTAGGGTTGGGTTGCGAGAATTGGATCCCAGGATTGTGGGAAGTGTCTGAGATTGGTATGGTGTCTTCGGTATGGAGATTTCGAGGCATGATGATAGTGGATCCGGATCAGGATCGGGAGCTGGAGAGCGAGTTCCGGGTGGATCGGTGCCGTCTGAGGTTATCGATCAGACGGGCACGAGCGAGTTGGATGCGAGGATTCGCGAGATCCTGCGTGATGAGGTTGCTGCATTGTTCCGGGCTGAGTTGCCGGAATTGTTTGGGTCGATCAAGACCGCCATGAGTGAGTATTTTGATGAGCGATATGCGGCTCTCGCAGAGACGGCTGCCGCGGCGGCTACAGCAGCTGTAGCAGCGGCTGTAAGGGGAGGAGTTAGTCGGGGTTTTCAGTATCAGGATTTCTATTATACGAAGCCTCCCACATTCGATGGAGTTCAGGACCCGATTGTTGCTATGAGATGGTTATCAGACGTGGAGGGGTGTTTCTCCACGCGTTTATGCCCTGCTGATCAGAGGGTGAGGTGTGCTCTAAACCTGTTGAGGCTCGGGACGAAGGGTTGGTGGAGATTGACCACGGGGTCGTTTTCCGATGCGCAGAGGTCTGCGGTTTCATGGGATCAGTTCAGAGAGATGTTCAGTACTCGTTATGTTCCGCAGGTTGAGAGGGAGAGATTGGCTCAGGAGTTCCTTGAGCTGAAGCAGGACTCGGAGTCGGTGACTGAGATCACCAGGATGTTCACTGAGAGGGCGATGTTTTGCCCAGAGTTCGCTTCAGAGCAGGCTCAGATGTCCCGATATCTGAGCATGCTCAAGAGGGACATCAGGCAGTTTGTGTCTGCGCAGAGGTGCGAGACCTTGTTGGAGTTGCAGGAGGCCGCTAGGCGGCGTGAGTTAGAGATTGAGTTGCAGATGCGTGAGTTGAGGCAGGCTCCGGTGCAGTCGCAGCCGGCGTCGAAACAATCCAAGACCGTTGATGTTAGAATGGGGGATTCGAGTAGCCACACTTGTGGGAAGTGTGGGAAGGGTCACACCGGGGTTTGTAGGACCGGTGGTGCATGCCGCAGGTGCGGAAGGGATGGGCACTATGCGAGGGATTGTCGGCAGTCAGCGTCAGTTCGGGATTTGAGGATCTGCTATCATTGTCATCAGGTTGGACATTTGAGGGCCAACTGTCCACAGTTTGCTGCTGGATCGGTGCAGGCTCCAGCACCGGCCACTTTGAGGATCACAGGTGGAGGTTGTTGGATAAGGTGTCTAAGTCCATAACTATTTCTGGTATGTACTTGACCCGACCCGGCATGGTCCATTTGGGTTGCATGGCACCATGCAATTGGATAGACTAAATGAGAGAAATAACACTTGGAGATTATTAATATATTATAAGTTCTAATATATTAATAATATTATTTGATTAGTTTGATCAATAATTAATTTAGAATTAATTAAGTGGTCAAAAGAGAGCTAATTAAATATATGGGTTGATTATGTAAATCATCCATATCTTGTATAGTGGGCTAATAGGCTCCATGGATTATCAAGTTGGGTTCTACCCATAGGATGCTCTATGGATGCTCCATGGGAGTTACAAACCCATGGGTCATGGAAATGAAGAGTCATGACACATTAGGGTTTACATGGTGTAACCCTAGATGTGTCAACACTATATAAGGATCCCATTCTCCACAAAATTGGCTACACAACATAGACACTATAGAAACAAGAGGGCTTGGCCGATTTCAAGAAGTGTGTGTTCTCTCATAAGTTTTTCCAAGAGCATTTGGTGTTGTGTGAAGCATTTGAGGCATCACATTTGGGGTGCTAGGCTCACAAGGTTTCAAGGAACACAAGCAACAACAAGGTAAGTTATTCTATCTATTATTCAAGTTAAAATTGTTCCCCATGTATGCTAGATAGGAATATAGCCTTGGAATTCAACTTTGCATGATAATTAGACAAACATAGATCCAAGGTTATTAGGGTTGCATGTACACTTAGGAAATGTTAGAATGCTCAAAACCCATCAGAGGTCAGGGTGGAGCGGAGCCCCCAAGGGCTCAGGGTCGTGTTTTTCAACTTGTTGCAGAGGAGGTCAGGGCAGTGCCAGAGACAGCTGCGGGTATGTTTCTTTCTTGATGTCTTGTTATCTTGTGATTATTGTGGTGTAATGTTCATGAGCCGGTAATTGTTTGGTTTTCGTTGTGATATTCTTCGTTTTGCGAGTTGTGGGTTGGGTTATGGATTTGTGTTTCGGGTTTTCGTCTTGGTATCCGTTGCTCCCTGAGGGTTTGATATGATTATGGTTAGTGTTTTGGTGCTTTCGTTGGCTATCGTTCGTAAGGGTTGTTAGTGGAAATGCGGCACTGGGTTGAATGTCGGGTAGCATCTGCAGTCGTGGAGTGGATTGCTCGGAACACAGAGCAGGGTCGAGCGGCTATCAACCGAGTCATGGAGATTGACGCCAATTCTGGCGTTAACACTGTCCACATTCGCCAACTAGAGTCTGCTCACGAAAGGGCTCTGGTTCACAATGCAGCTCTTCGGAGGGAACTCGCTGAAACCCGAGATGAAGTCAGAGAACTTCGAGCTCAGCAAGCAAGAGCTGATAGGCGCGTGAGGGACATAGAACGTCTCCTGTCGGGATCAAGAACTCACTCTGGTAGTTCTCATCGCCGATAGATTCTCATCAACTTATCTCTTTTGGATATAACCTAGTTATGTAAAACTCTGGTCTAATTCCCTATCTTTGTAAAGCATATGCCTGTTAGGTCTTGGTTAGGTTGTAATTATGTCAGAATTTTCCCATTTTGGTTGATGTAAGGCCTCTTTCTGTTGGCCGTTTTTCCCGAACTTGTTACATTTGTAATTCCAATAATATTGACAGGTACCTAATCTTATGGGAATTATTATCCAACTGTGATCATCTATTAGTTCTAGATCTACATTCAATCGTACTGTTGGGCTATGAAGAGTTAGTCCATGATTCATTCTCATCAATTCTTCCATTAAATTCTTATCAATGTTTTCATCTTCATAAACTTATAGATCAAAGATGCCGCCTCGCATAAATCCAAGGCGAAACCTTAATAACGAAACACCGATACCACCACCTCAACCACCTACTCCTCAGTTCGACACGACAGCCTTAAATGCTGCTGTAGCTGTAGCTGTGGCTACAACCATGGCTCAATATCATTCATCTGGTTCCACTGGAGGAGGAACCCCTGTCCTGTCTACTCATGGTGAAATCCTTGTGCGCTTGAAAGAGTGCTCCTACAAGGACTTCACCAACTACAAGCCATTGTCCTTCAAGGGGACTGGCGGAGTCATTTCCCTCTCGCAATGGTTCGAGAAAAACGAATCGGTTTTCGAAATCTGCTCCTGTCCCGAGGAGAGCAAGGTGAAGTTTGCTGCTTGCACCTTTGAAACAAAAGCCCTGACATGGTGGAATAGCCATGTTAAGTCGCTATCTCTTATAGTGGCTAATGCTATGGGCTAGGAAACTTTGAAAGACCTAATGATTGAGGAGTACTGCCCGAGGGGCAAGATCCGGAAACTAGAGGAAGAACTATGGAGCGTAACCATGAAGGGCTCCAACGTAGTCGCCTACACCGCCAGGTTCTGTGAACTGGTGGCCCTCTGTCCTAAGATGGTTCCTACAGAGGGAAAGAAAATCGAGAGGTATATATGGGGGCTGATGCCACCATACCAGGGAAATGTATTGGCATCACACCCCACTACATTTGATAGTGCCAAACGATTGGCATAGCGGCTCATAGACCATGGGGTTCGTACCCCGGCCGCAACAACTACCCTGGCCATCTTAGAACCCGCAAGAATCGCTTATTCCAAGCAGAAGTTTTGGGATGACAAAAAGAAGGCTAAGGCTGCCAAAAAGCAGCAGGTCGTGGCAGTACATGCTGCAATAGCACCTGCCGCTGCTGCTCCGGTAAAGCAATACGCTGGAAATTTGCCCAAATGCAACAAATGCAACTTCCATCACGTCGGTGCCTGCTGGGAGATGCAGTGCCTGAACTGCAATGGGAAGGGGCACACTGCCCGTTTCTGTAAAGCTCCGGCGAAGCCAATCAACCAGGCCCCCGATGCTGGAGTGGGCCAAACTTGCTACAGATGTGGAGAGGTAGGCCACTTCAAAAGGAACTGCTCGAAGGCAGGGTTTGCCGGTGGAGCGGCGAGAGTTCTGGCAATAGGCCATGAGGAAGCGGTTGCCGACCCCACAGTGGTCATTGGTACGTTTCTCCTCGATAACTCTTATGCGTGCATACTATTTGATAGTGGAGCGGAGAGGAGTTTCGTGAACCAAAAATTTGCTCATTTACTTAAGCAAAAATCACGAGCACTTAATGAACCGTTCACTATAGAAATGGCTAATCGAAAGACAAAGAGCACTAGCAGTATATTCATAGGGTGTACCCTAACTTTAGATAGCCATTGATTTTTGATCGATCTCATGCTGTTCTCAATTAAAAGTTTCGACGTCATTATCGGCATGGATTGGTTGAGTTTACATCGTGTCGGTATCATGTGTTACGAAAAGGCTGTTCGCCTTAATCTGCTGTCTGGCGAAACCCTAGTAGTTTATGGCGACAAACCCGGCACGAACCTTCGTATCATTTCGAGCATTCAAGCTCGGAAATTCTTGTGAAGGGAATGTCGAGCATTCCTTGCTCATGTGGTCAATGTGAGCCAAGAAACGAAGGATATTCAAACCATTCCAGTAGTACGCGACTTTCCCGACATCTTTCCAGAAGAACTCCCAGGATTACCTCCGCAACATCAAGTTGAGTTCCGGATCGACTTAGTTCTAGGGGCTACCCCCGTAGCGAAATCGCCCTATCATCTAGCACCTGCAGAGATGCAAGAACTGTCCGGTTAACTTAACGAACTGCTCAGCAAGGGCTTTATAAGACCAAGCTTCTCACCCTGGGGAGCTCCAGTCTTGTTCATCAAGAAGAAAGACGGATCGTTTCGTATGTGCATCGACTACAGGGAGCTCAACAAACTGACCGTAAAAAATTGTTATCCGTTACCTCGTATCGACGATTTATTTGACCAACTTCAAGGGGCGAACTTCTTTTCGAAAATCGACTTGAGATCCGGATATCACCAACTACGAGTGCTAGGGGAGGATGTACCAAAGACAGCCTTCCGGACTCGTTATGGGCACTACGAATTCGTGGTGATGCCGTTCGGATTAACAAACGCACCCGCAGTATTCATGGACTTAATGAATAGGGTGTGTCGTCCTTACTTGGATCAGTTTGTCATCGTCTTCATCGATGACATACTTATCTACTCTTGTAGTAAGGAGGAGCATAGTTAACATCTGCGACAGGTCTTAGAAACATTACGTTCGGAGAAACTCTATGCAAAGTTCTCGAAATGCGAATTTTGGATTCGACGAGTCGAACTCTTAGGGCACGTGGTTAGCGAAGAGGGAATACACGTGGACCCTTCCAAAATAAAAGCCATTGAGAACTGGTCAGCACTGAAGACGCCTACATAAATTCGTCAATTTCTAGGCCTCGATGGCTACTATCGCAGGTTCATTCAGAACTTCTCCCGCATTGTGAAACTCTTACAACACTAACCCAGAAGGGCGTGGCGTTTGACTGGGAAGAGAAGCAGGAAAGAGCGTTTCAAACGATCAAACGAGCCTTGTGCACCGCACCTATACTATCCCTTCCCGAAGGAATAGAAGACTTTTTTGTCTATTGCGATGCGTCGAATCAAGGACTCGGATGTGTTCTGATGCAGCGAGGTAAGGTCATCGCCTATGCCTCAAGACAGCTAAAGACACATGAGGTCAACTACATGACCCACGATCTTGAGCTGGGAGCAGTTGTGTTTGCTCTGAAGATCTGGAGACATTACCTGTACGGTACGAAAAGCACTATCTTTACAGACCACAAAAGCTTACAACACATATTCGACCAGAAGGAGCTCAACATGAGACAACGACGGTGGGTCGAGGTACTCAGTGATTACGAATGCGAAATTCGTTATCATCCAGGTAAAGCTAATGTAGTAGCTGACGCCCTAAGTCGGAAAGAATATTCTGGTCGTAGAGTCAAATCATTGACTATGACTATCCATTCACACTTGTCCACACAATTAAGGCGGCTCAGCTCGACGCTTTGAAGCCTGAAAATGTGGCGGGTGAATCCCTGAGAGGGATGGATAAGAACTTGGAGGTTAAGGGTGGCGGAGCTTATTATTTCATGGACCGGATCTGGACCCCGAAACTCGGTGGTTTCAGAGACTTGGTCATGAACGAGGCGCACACCACTCGTTATTCCGTGCACCCGGGTTCAAATAAGATGTATCTGGATCTTAAAACGTTATACTGGTGGCCTAACATGAAAGCAGAGATTGCTACCTTCGTGAGTAAATGCCTTACTTGCGCAAAGGTCAAGGTCGAATACCAGAAACCCTCCGGTCTATTACAATAGCCTGAGATACCAGAATGGAAGTGGGAGCGGATCACTATGGATTTCATAACCAAGTTGCCCAAGACAACGGGTGGACTTGATACCATATGGGTCATCGTCGACAGATTGACAAAGTCTGCACACTTCCTGCCTATCAAGGAAACAGACAAGATGGAGAAACTTACAAGAATTTACATTAGAGAGATTGTACGACTGCACGGTGTTCCCTTATCTATTATCTTGGACAGAGATAGTAGATTCACTTCGAGGTTCTGGCAGTCGTTACAAAGTTCCTTAGGAACTAGGCTGAACATGAGTACAACCTACCATCCACAGATCGACGGGCAAAGTGAGAGAACTATCCAAACCTTGGAAGATATGTTGCGAGCCTGTGTTATCGACTTTGGGAAAGCATGGGATACTCATTTACCCCTTGTCGAATTTTCCTACAACAACAGTTATCACACGATCATAAAGGCTGCTCCATTCGAGGCCCTCTATGGCCGAAAGTTCAGATCCCCTCTGTGTTGGGCTGAGGTGGGTGATACCCAGTTAGCTAAAGGACGAGTTCCTGACAGCACTCTCACAGTTCCGGAGATCATACGGGAAACAATGGAGAAGATCTTTCAGATCCGTGAACGATTGAAAGCCTACAGAGGCCGACAGAAAAGCTACGCTGATAAACATAGGAAACCGTTGGAATTCCAGGTGGGTGACCGTGTTTTATTGAAGGTCTCACCCTGGAAGGGATTGATACGCTTCAGAAAGTGTGGAAAGCTAAATCCAAGGTACATAGGGCCTTTCGAGATTTTCGCAAGAATCGGCCCTGTAGCTTACAAACTTAACTTACCGCGTGAACTCAGTAACATACATTCTACCTTCCACGTATCGAACTTGAAAAAGTGTCTGTCCGACGAGACTCTTGTTATCCCACTCTACGAGATCGAGATCAACGAGAGCCTCAATTTCGTGGAAGAACCAGTAGAGATCATGGACCGAGAAGTCAAGCAAATGAAGCAAAGTCGTATCCCGATAGTGAAGGTTCGTTGGAACGCCAAGCGAGGACCTGAATTCACTTGGGAGCGTGAGGATCAGATGAAACTAAAATATCCTCGTCTTTTTACTTAGTTATTTGTAACTACTTATTTGCTTAAACTCTAATTTCGAGACGTAATTCCTTCTAAGGAGGGGATGATGTGACAACCCGAAATTTCTATTCTGTACAACATATCAAGTCAATAGAAGTCAGAACAGTTACTGTTAATTTTCAGACTTTTTAGAATAAGTTTGAGTATTTTAGGATTAACACTTTAGGAGATATCAGGAGAGAGGATGCACTAGGGTTTATTGTGCAACAATAAAGTCCCGACACATCAAAATATTGGAGTTTACAGCCTAAACAATGGTGTTTACGGCCGTAAACCCCAAGGAAGGGGGTATATAAGTGACACTTAGTCATTTATACCATTTTCCACCTTTTCAAGAACAAATCTCAAACTCTCTCAAGTATCATCCAAGTTTTCTTCAAGATCTTCAATCTAGTAAGTGTTTCTAGCCCTTTCAAGTTAGTATATCACTTAATCTAGTGATTTAACACACTTCCATCCGTGAAATTGTTCAAAAGGTTGATTCTTCAAGTTTCACCAAGAACACCAAGAACACACACTAGTGTTCTTGGACTTTTAGCTCATTTCAAGCTTCTATATTGTAAGTACTTCTATCCTAGAGTATCATAGAGCTTGTTATACTTCTTTACATCAAGAAAACACAACTGCTTGTATAACTTGACAGAACACACTTGTATAAAATTATATTATTAATGCAATGGATGATGTTGTTGCTTGTTTACTACTATTCATTGCTGTGATACTGTACATGACGTCCTCCGCCCCAGAACGTTTCCGCCGTTCATGGTTTTGGGTTGTGACAACTGCTTTATGTTGTCGGCCAACAATCCCAAGCAATCCAATCGAGGGATTGTGGTTCAGTGGCAATCCAGTCGGGAGATTGTGGGATAAAGTGGCAATCTAATCAGGAGGTTATGAGCTAGAGTGTCAATCCAATTGGGAGATTGTGGGCCAGGGTAATCTAGTCGGGAGACTGTGGACCCAACATGCAATGTGTATATTTGTTTGGTTGTGGGTGGTACTTTGGGGGAATTCACTAAACTTTGACTTACAGTTTAAGTGTTACGTTTCAGGCACTTTCGGTGACGGTGGCAAGGCGAAAATTTGATCATGCATATCCTTCAGATTTTATGAGATTCGATTTTGGGATACTCTGATTTGTGATTTTGTCCTTTGGAAACTATGTTTTGTAAACATTTATGGTTTTTGGTTTGGTTTTGAAAAATAAAAACTTTACCTTGATTTTTGGGATGTTACAGAAATAAACAAAATTATAAAAATTGTGTGTGTGTAATAGTAAAAATACAAAAATTACCTATATATATGTATATATATATATATATATATATATATATATATATATATCCTTACATTTTAAATGAAATATACAAATTATAAAATGGTCGATGTGTGATGTGTCCCCTTGTAATAGTAAAGTTATAAAAATGGTCTTTGTATCCTTATCCTTTGCAGAAAATATTTTTTGTATTAATTTATTCAGTAAAAGAATAAAGTTTAATATTGTACATTGGTAAAATGCCATTTTAACCCAACGAGCTTGTCACGTTTGTTTTAATAGGTCACTCAATTATTCTTTTTGCACATTAAGAGAATGAAGTCCGAGTTTACCGTTTTAAAATGTCATTTTTTTAACTTGATACCCGATAACCCGGTCAAATGTGGTGATGTATGTTTGATAAATGGGATTAACATTTAAGAGGTTTAATGTAGGCAAAATTATTCTTTCAAGCATTCTGTCGAACACCTTCTATGCATTGATTTAATTGTTCTTAGCCATGGATGAAATCAGAGCATTTGGAAATACTGTAGCTAATGTCATTCCTGAAATAAGCCTTCACTTGGTTTCCATTGCTCCCACTTCAAATGTGGTGATGTATGTTTGATAAATGGGATTAACATTTAAGAGGTTTAATGTAGGAAAAATTATTCTTTCAAGCATTCTGTCGAACACCTTCTATGCATTGATTTAATTACCTTCCATGCATTGATTTAATTGTTCTTAGCCATGGATGAAATCATAGCATTTGGAAATACTGTAATGTTGTTCCTGAAATAAGCCTTCACTTGGTTTCCATTCGTCCCACTTCAAGAATCACAAAAACACCTGAATTTCTTGTAGCCTGTAATCATAAAGCATAATATAGATGATGAATGATAATTCAACATGTTTTCTTGAATTTTGAATTAAGAAGTCTATAACCTTTGCAACTTGAATGTTGATCAAATAAGGAATTTCCATCTAAAGCAAAACAATCCCAATATTTTTCATTGTCTCAAAATCATCATTGGCTAGATGATCGATATGAACCCTGCCACTCTCACGCAGGTCCATAATCAATTTCCCATGAGCATCCTTTCCGACGAAGTACGTCAGGTAGAATAGCATTTCAGCACTTACTGCTTGGTTAGCCCCTTTGCCATCAACTAGGGTTTTTTCGATCTTCATAGAGATGTTTCTACCTCTTTCAGAAGCTTATCGATCTCCATGTAGATGTTGGAATTGGCTGATTCAAGGACAACCAATGGTGTGTGGTTTTTCGAGTGGTTTGATTTTGAGATTCAGCGGGAAAAAACTAGGCACTGCCGCTGAGCAAATTAGATCTAGGGATTTACCCTACAAGGTGGCATCATCGATCTATATAATAAAGAAATATGTCAAAGAGATAGAAGGAATGGACAACGTTGAAGGTGATAGTGAACGGTGGCAGCGACGACCGGTGGATTTGGTTGAGCGTCTGAGCATTGAATGGGTGAGTGGTGAACATCGTGAGAAGGGAACAATGGAAGGTTTTTAAAATGGATGGGATTATTTATGAAATTTTGTCTATTTTTTAGTGAAATAAAGTTGGAAACCTGTAATTGCAAGTTAAAGTACCTTTTTAGCAGGTAAATTCAGACTTCATTCCCATAATGTGCAAAAAAACAATTTAGTGACATTTTAAAACAAACAGGACAAGGTCATTGGGTTAAAATGACATTTTTCCCATCGTAAATTCAGTTTAGTTCTTTTAACAAATTAAATATTTGATGGATAGAAATTTGGGTGTAAAGGTGGGTGTGGATGTGTATGTCGGGGGGGTAGGGTTCGCGGTGATGCGTGATTTAGGTATTTTATCATACATATTTTTTAGTTATATCATTTTTGGAATGGTCAAATCAAGAATAGCCATATTTTCAATTTTATACTCATAAAATTTTGTGTAACCCTCCAAAAATCAAGACACAACTTTTGTTTTTAAAACCATATCAAAATCCATAAATCATACAAATCATACTTTCCAAAAGTCAAAATCATCAATCAGAGTATCCCAAAATCATAAGTCAAATAAATATCAAGGATGATGTGCAAAATTATGCCTTCGCATTGCCCCTATCCTCAGATGTACCTGAAACCATAAAATCAAACTGTAAGCTAAAGTTTAGTGAGTTCCCCTAAAGTACCCCACACAATAATATATATATATATATATATATATATATATATATATATATATATATATATGTAATGCACGCAACCAGACCTACAACACAAGGTTGGAACGCCACCGAGCCTTCAGCTACAAGATGGACCGCTCCCGAGCCTACAACATAAGTTGGACCGCTCCTTTGGGCCTACAATGTCAACTGGATCTCTCAGGTATCTTGGCCTTCAACGCAAAGCAGCACCACCTTATCCCAAAAAAACAATAACAGTTCGACATATGCAACAATACACAATAATCAACAATTATAGGTAATCATACAGATCTACTAGTCCAACATATAAGCAGTGAATACATGTAATCATACAGATCAACCTTGTAATGTCCCAAAAATAAGACCCAAGAATTCCATTTCTAATTTAATAAAACAAATATTCAAAAGCATAATGAATACAATCCATATGAAATAAGTGTATCAAACATAATCTCAAATCAGAGTAAATCACATAATGCGGAATGAGGTGGTGTGCGCTCTACAATCATCTTGAGCCCTTCCTCTTGGAATTGTAAGTACATGAAACATAAAATGAAAACCATAAGCTCAAAGTTTAGTGAGTTCCCCGAACTACCCCATACCATACATAATAAATCACATACTTGGCCCTCACCTTCCATCGGTCCCCGCTCGGTATCGTGTCCCACTCAAATTTGGTCCCCGACCGACATTGAGCCCTGCTCGGTATACATATCTATTATTCTTAGGCTCCGCCTGACATCGATCCCCGCCAACTATACACATAGACATATATCACATAATCATACTAACACATACAATGATCATAAAACAATAACATACGATACATTCATTGGGCCTCGCCCGACATCGAGCCCCACCCGGTATACATAGCAACGCATATCACATGCAAGGGTCACGCAGACTCCTAGCATCCTAACATAAATAACAAGGGATGGAATTGGTGCTTTAGACCTACTAAACCCAATGAGGAAACTCGCCTCCCACTGTCGAATCTCATAGAAGAAATCCCTGACTGCTGATCCGACAAATCCCTGAGCTATCAATATCAAATATGTAACGTCCCAAAAATATGATCCAAAAATTTCATTTTTTAATTAAGAAAAACAGTATTCCAAACATTATCCATACATCCCAAACAAAAAAGTGTATCAAATATCATAAAATTCATAGTAAAATATCAAATGCGGAATCTAGGTGGTGTGTGCAATGCAGTCATCCCGAGCTCTTCCCCTTGGAACCGGAAGTAGCTCAAACATAAGCTGAAAGCCGTAAGCACAAAGCTTAGTGAGTTCCCAAGATATCACATTGTTAGGTGCATTTCATGCACCCATTTTGTTGATTTGTTTCATAAAATTGCATTGCATCTAGGCTTAAACTCATGCATTTTGCATGTTTTTTGGGATTTTTCATGAGGCTATTTCATTCACACACTTTCTGATATTTCAGGGACTTTTGGAGGTAGGATCTTGCTTGGGGAGGTAAATAAGAGACGTGGACAAAATTTTGGGACTTACGGAGCACCAGGGATGAAGATATCGAAGAATTGAATATTTTGGCTTTTCAAGGGATTTCACGGTCGTGTAAATGGAAGCCTTGATTTTACGCGGACCGTGTAAACGAAATTTTTTTGAGCATTGCACTTTGAAGGCGCAACCAATTTAAGCAGTGTACTTTTACAATTACACGGGCTGTGTAAATGGCAATGTTAATTTACAAGGCCCGTGTAAACATGGTCATAGGTTAAAAAGTAGCTTTCCATCTTTCTTAAAAGTGTGCAACCATTTCCATTTTTTCCCCTGTCGGTTTTGGGAGCTTTGTTGGTGATTTTCAGAAGGAAATTGGAATCAATTAACACTTGGATTTCGTTTGGATTTCGATTCGAAAGAACTTTAATTTCATTTTCTAGATTTGTGTTCTTGTTCTAGTCATGTGTGGCTAGAACCCTAGACTCTCTAACTTTATGTCTTGACTATTGAGTGTGATTTCAATCATGTGACTTGGTGTTTGTTTCCAATTTCTATTTAGTGAATTTGATTTTGTTTCAATTGAATGTTTGATTTCAATTCTAGTTCTTATTGGCCATTTGAGTTAGGGTTAAATCATCCCAGTTATATATTGTGTAGAATCCGTAATTGTTTTGTAAAATAGAATAAGTAACAAACACTAAATTGAATTCTTTAGAATAAATCAAGTGTAAGTCAAATTCACACATTCTTACTCTGTGACATCCCCAAAATCTCGGCCAGAAAAGACCGATTTTCATTTATGCTTTTAAAGTAATTTCAGAGTAAATCCTTTTGATTTGAAAGAGTTGCGGAATTTGTTCCCAAAAACAAAACGTGATAAAACAATGTTTACCAAAGCATTTCATAAAAGAAATGTATTTTCATTATATAATCAAAACTCGGGATGTCATGTTCCGATACAGACCATAAAGCATAAACGATAACATTACAAGTCATTCAACAAATATATATACATATACAGACTTATAAACAAAACAACTTGATGGTTCATCCATCTTATGCCCTTGCGCCACTTCCTGTAATACAAATAAAACGGAGTGGGTCAGGCTTGCGAGCCTGCTGAGCATATAGGGTTTTCAACCCACAATAAATAATTAAATTAATTTTCATCAACCAATAATAACCCAATTACCCGTTCCCGTTATTCTCACTTTGTGTCCCTAAAATAACTAACACAAGGGACTTAGTCTAAGAATATTTCATCGGGGCGACAACACATGCTTCGGGGGTTCCTCAGCAATATAAGTCAAATAAGGCAACCATGAGGGGGATGGAGTACAACGAATGAACACCCGAGTTCATTAACACCTACAGGTGGCGAACCTTCTAGCGTTCCACATGACTGTCTAGAAAAGTCTGTGGTCGTCATCTAAACTCCGCTAGATGACTGAATCAAAACAACAACGAGGCCTCTCATTTGTTTATTACGCACCAAATATCTACCCATGTTCTACCCAACATATTAGTAGATAAAAATATACATTTTTATACATAGTTTAAAAACCTGTATAGCATGCTTTAATCAATACATATTCCACATAATAGATGAGGCACACACACATAACACGTATTTCATAGAAAACAAATCAGATCCATGAGATAGAAGAGAGTGAATATACATTCACACACATAACAAAAAAATATACACATAACACGTATTTTATATAAAATACTTCATAATTATGCGTTAGAAGAAAGTAACTACACACTCACACATATAAACAACAATATACTTAATACACTCAAACCATACTTGTATTATTATCATGTTTATGAAAGGTAGTATACACTCACTTGATCAGAAGATGATCAGACAGCACTACGGCTTACAGAAGTAGTATTCTTCGGCAGATCTGGAAGATCTTCACAAAAATCGAACTTCTCGCGGGCAGAGCTTCGGCTCGGGAATCTTACTTCTCGGGATCTTCAGGACCTCAGGACTTGCTTCGGGGCTCGGGAATGATACCGGGGCTTTGGGATATTTCTGGCATGCAAAACGATGCAAAACGGGAGAGAGAAGAGAGAAAAAGAGCAAATGAGCCGGCTGCCCTCGCATCCTATTTATAGGAGGCTGGAGCCTCGGAGTACGCTGGGCGTACAGCAGTATGCGGGGCGTACGCGGCCTAATCGTCATGGCATGCGTCATCCGAAGAACTCGAGTGCGAGGTGCGTCATGCTTCGTGGTACGCTGGGCGTACTTCGGATCAGATCGGTGACTCCTTCAGATATACATCCGAATTAAAGATTAAATTTAAATACAAATTATTTAATAAACTTCAGAAATTCATATCTTCTTCATACGCACTCCGTTTTCGACGTTCTTTATATTCACGCGTAGGTGAGACTACGCTCTACAACTTTCGTTTAGACTCCGTCGGCTAATTTTGACTTTATTTTTATTAATTATTTTTAGTAGGCTGGGACAGAAAAACTTCGTTATAAATTCATAACTTCTTCGTTTGACGTCCGTTCTCGCCTAACTTTTCATCGCTTCGATACCAACAACGAGATCTTCGATTCTCGTTTAGATTGCTTCGACTTAAAACCGCTCGATCTTCAAGCGAGTATTTCGGGCTGCATACCGCTAAGTCGAAACTTCAGAAAATCATAACTTCCTCATACAAAGTCAGATTTGGGCGTTCTTTATATATTTGGAAACCTCGTTTCAACTACTACAACATTATCCAAAGATATCAAGTTTATTTTACACTTAAATTTTGACGCTCATTTTATTCTTAATTAATCAAATCACATAATTAAGCAGTTAAGCACAAAACACATAATACTCAAATAATATACTCCTATTATTTCAAAACGGGTTACAAAGGTTAACCTAGACTATTACATCAACGAAGATGCCTAGCCTGGAAACGCGGACGTTACATACACTCCCGAGCTTGTGAGGAGTATTGAATGTTTTTGGGAATATTCACACAAAGTATAGTGCAATCTCTCCACCTAATTCTAAGAGCTTGTTTAGATTAGATTGGTAAGGTTAGGATTAATCAAAGAGATTATTTTGGTTAATTAATGTCGTGAATTGGAAGTGCTAGAGCTTGTTAGCATTTCCAAGTACTAACATAAATATAATTAAACAAAAATCATGTCATTCATGGAATCACATTGCTAATTTGTCATGCATAGAGTTGGAGTACTTAAAAATCTTGAATTTATCTTAGTTAATCAATTATTTACTTATTACTTTAGTCTTCTGCTTAAATCAATGTATATACCCCCCCCCCCCCCCAACACTTTTGTGACCACGTTTGTACCGTATGCAAAAAAGGTATAAGCATTTTTCTGTGTCTCTGTGGATCGGCCCTGATTATCTTGTATTACGTTTCTAGTGCAAAGTAACAGTGTTCTTGGAGTCATTTTGTACCCCTTTATTTGTTGGGTTTGACATACCTAATAAATTGGCGCCGTTGCTGGTGAACGGTGTTACTAATTGTTTATTCCTAGATCTTTCCGTATAGGTACACCACTGTCAATTGATTTGGAGATAGAGAAGACTGCAAAGAGGTTACGGAAGCAAGCCAAGCTTCGTAAGAGGCAACCTGTTTCCGAGACTTCTTCATCATCAACTCCTCCGATCATTAACATTTGGGAGGATATACCCCTCTCAAGTGTGTCCACATCCGAAACAGAAACCGTCTCACTCTCTCCTCAACCATTATCATCCAGAAATACCACTCCACCTTCTTCACCTACTCATAACATCCCAAACTCCACACCCACAGAAACCTCAATTCCTACTCATACTATGGGAGATAACCATGGAGGGAATCCACCTCCAAACCCACCACCCAAGTAAACCCTTCGCCAATGGGCGAGGTAAGAGGTTACTCAACAACCTCTTTGCATCACATATCCGACAACCACCAACTTAGAGTTAAAATATCCACTTACTCCCAACCTTTAGAGACCTAGAAAATGAAGATCCTCACAAGTTCCTCATTGATTTCCATGTTGTGTGTGTGGGCATGAAACCACACAATGTCACGGAGGATCAAAATCAACCTGAGGGCGGTCCCCTTCGCGATGCAAGATGCAGAAAAAGGCTGGCTCTATGACCTCCCACCTGGGACGGTTACTACTTGGGTAGATCTTGCACACCTTTTCTTGGACAAATACTTCCCAGAAATGAAAGCTTCATCCCTATGAATGGAAATCATTGGAATCAAGCAACATAAAAGAGAAGATTTCCACAAGTATTGGGAGCGATTCAAGAAACTTTGTGCTCGTTGTCCCAAGCATGTAATTACCGAATACCATCTCCTCCAATACTTCATTGAAGGTATGACTCCAATGGAAAGAAGGCTTCTTAATGCCTCAAGTGGCGGGTCTTTACCCGATAAGACTCTAACCGAAATCCGCCATCTAATAAAAAATATGGCTGAAGATTCTAAGCATTCAAGCCATGATGAAGAATGGTACACGGATGCACCCCGAGGTGTAAAAGAAGTCCAAACTCCTCAAATTGAAGCTCAATTGTCCTAGTTTACAAAATTGCTAATGATGCTAGCTAAAGATAAAGGTGTGCATCCCACACCCCACCCTTGTGGTATTTTCACTCAAGTGGGGCACCCAACCGACATGTGCCCTCAACTTGACGATGAGGATTATGAAGAAGCAAATGCCTTGGGAGGGTATTCAGAGTCAGATCAAAGAGGATTCGAGCAACTATAGGGTGACCAAAGATGGAACAATAATTAAGGTTAGGGAGCAAATCAACATAGGGGTTATCAATAAAGACTACCATTTCCTCAACATCAATAGAGGCCACCTTTTCAACCTCAAAATTTCCAGCTAAGGCCACCACAACAACCACCTCCACAAGCGGGTTCATCAAGTACGTCATTGGAGGCTATTGTTAAAAGCCTTTCCACTAGCACTCAAAGCTTCCAACAAGAAACTAAGGCTAGAATAAAAAGCTTGGAGCAACAAGTGTCACAACTTGATCAATCTGTGAGTAGAATTGAATCACAAGGCAAGCTACCATCTCAAACCGAGAAGAACCCGAATCATAACGCATGTGCCATCACTTTGAGAAGTGGAAAAATCTATGAAGGATCAAGAAATCTAAATGAGGAAGAGGAAGAAATGGAGATTGAAGTGGATGAAGTTGTCAAAGATAATGAAAAGAGTGATACTTCCAAGCCAAAGAAGCCAATAGACACCGAGGTGAAAGTCACTCTAGCACCATTTCCTTCAAGGTTAACAAGCACAAAAAGAGAACGAGAAGATGATGAGATCATGGCAATGTTCCGGAAGGTTGAAATCAATATCCCTCTTTTAGGTGCTATTTCACAAATTCCTAGATATGCTAAGCTCCTTAAGGAACTTTACACATCTAAGAAAAAGCTCAAAGGAAATCCAACGATAAAAGTAGCAGAGAATGTGTCCGCCGTGTTACAAAAACGGCTACCAAAGAAATGCAAGGATCCGGGTGTATTCACAGTTCCTTGTAAAATGGGTAACCTTTTTGTGCCACGTGCCATGCTTGATCTTGGAGCATCAATTAATGTATTACCTTATTCAAGCTATAAAACAATGGGAGTTGGACCTTTGACAAAAACCGGAGTCATAATTCAACTTGCCGATCGGTTTTTAGTATACCCAAAAGGTGTATTGGAGGACGTATTAGTGCAAGTCAGTGAACTTGTGTGTCCTGCCGATTTTTATGTGCTTGATATGGGAGATGATGATCAAACCTCGAGTTCCATACTTTTAGGTAAACCATTTTTAAAAACAGCAAAAACAAAAATTGATGTCTACAATGGTACATTATCTATGGAATTTGATGGGGAGGTCATCAACTTCAATATCTATGAAGCAATGTGGTATCCAAGTGATGTTCATTGTATTAATTTTGTTGATATGATCCAACCTTTGACTGAAAAGTGTTTTGAGTTGACTAACCATGATTCGTTAGAGTTAGTTTTGAGTAAGAATTTGATAACAATTTAGTCAAAGAGATTGCAGAAAATTTCAAGCTTGATGAGGAGTTGCTAGAAATTGATCAAGCTTGAAATTATGGAGTTTATGGAAGAGAGGAAGAAAATGAGGTATGATAATAACAAGGTGAAATTGCCCATTTCTAAGAAAAAACTTCTTCCTTCTATTGTGTAGGCACCCAAGCTAGAATTAAAGACTTCCCAATCATTTGACGTATGCATATATTGGAGAAGAGAAGACTTTGCATGTATTTATCTCTAACAAACTATCCATTGAATAAGAATATAAGTTGGTGATTTTTCTGAAATAGTATAAGAAGCAAGAAGGCTATTGGGTGGACGATTGCTGACATAAAGGGGTTGAGTCCTTCCTTATGCATGCATAAGATTCTCATTGAGGAAGACTCCAAACCAACCCGAGAGGCACAAAGAAGATTGAATCCCCCATGATGGAGGTGGTAAAGAAAGAAATCATGAAGCTCTTAGATGCAGGTATGATCTACCCCATCTCTGATAACAAATTGGCGAGCCCCGTTCAGGTAGTCCCGAAAAAAGTCGGGGTAACAGTTGTTAAGAATTATGAAGGAGAATTGGTGCCAACCATGTGCAAAAGTGGTGGAGAGTTTGTATTAACTATAGATAGTTGAATGCCTCAACAAGGAAAGACCATTTCCCCTGCCATTAATTGACCAAATGTTAGACAGATTAGCGGGTAAATCTCACTACTATTGTTTAAGTGGTTTCTCGGGCTTTCATCAAATTCCGGTAGCCCGAGAAGATAAAGAGAAAACTACCTTCACTTGTCCCTTTGGCACATTAGCATATAGGTGTATACCTTTTGGTCTATGCAATGCACGCACAAAATTTCAGAGATGCATGGTGAGAATTTTTTTTGAATATTTTGAAAACATCATTGAAGTTTTCATGGTTTATGGAAACTCCTTTGATGAATGTTTGAGCAATCTGAGAAAAATTCTACAAAGGTGCATTGACATAGATCTTGTGCTTAACTATGAAAAATGCCATTTCATGGCGGACAAAGGACTGTTTTTAGGTCATATTGTGTCCCAAAAAGGCTTGGAAGTTGACAAAGCCAAGATAGATATTATCAAGAGTCTTCCTTACCTGACAAATGTTCAGGATGTTCGTTCGTTTCTTAGTCATGCAGGTTTCTATCAGCGGTTCATCAAAGATTTCTCAAAGATTACGGTGCCGATGTGTCAACTACTCCAAAAGGATGCTGAATTAGAGTTTAATTAACCATGAAAGAACACTTTTGATCGATTGAAGAATTTACTCACCTTTGCTCCAATCATCCAACCACCTAATTGGGATCTCTCGTTTGTGATCATGTGTGACGCGAGCAACATCGTGGTTGGGGCGGTGTTGGGACAAAATGTGGACCGAGCTCATCATCTCATTTACTATGCATCCAAGACTTTGGATAATGCACAAATCAACTGAAACCACAACATAAAATGAGTTGGAGTCTGCAGAAGAGTTACGACGACGAACATCGATCTGAGTTGGAGTTACAGGTGGGGGGCATGGTATTACTGAAGGTTTCACCTTGGAAGGGTGTGATTCATTTCAAAAAAGGGAAAGTTGGGTCCCCGTTACATTGGGCCATTCAGGATTATTGTCAGGGTTGACAAGGTGGCATACATGCTAGAGCTACCAGAGGAGGTTAGTTGGATCCACAACACTTTCCACGTTACGCAATTGCGAGAGTGTATTGTGGATCAAGAGGCAGTGGTATCGTTGGATGATATTCAGGTTGATGAGCGCCTGAACTTATTGGATTAGTGTCGAAGTCCATAACTATAATTGGTATGTACTTGACCCGACTCGGCATGGTCCATTTGGGTTGCATGGCATCGGAACATTTGGATAGACCGTTTGTGAGAAGAGGACATTTGTGACATATTAATATATTATAAGTTCTAATATATTAGTATGAAATCATGTTATTTAATTAGTATTGATAAAGAATTAATTTGGACTTAATTTAGTGATCAAAAGAGACTAATTAAATATATGGGGATTGATTTTGAAAATCGTTAATTCTTATATATGTGGGCTTATGATCCAAGATTCCTTATGTTGGGTTTAACCCATGTGGTGACCCATGGATACTCCATGGAGGTTAAAACCCATGAAGCATAAAGAATGGGTAAAGTCATGAGTTACATGGTGTAACCCTAATAGCCACACTATATAAAGACCCCTTTAGCTCAAGAAATTGGCACTAGTTATACTTCTATGAGGACTAGCCAATTTGAGCATGAAGTGTCTTCTTTTCATGTTTATTCCAAGTGTTGATGATGTTGTGTGAACCATTTGAGGTGTCACATTTGGGGCACTAGGCTCTCGAGCTTCATGGAGTTAAGCTACATCAACAAGGTATGTATTTCTATCTAATTTATTATTCAAGTATCAAAAGATTGTATGCTAGTTAGGTTAATACCTTGGAATATTCATATTTGCATGTATAATAGAGAAAACATAGATCCAAGGTATTTAGGGTTGCATGTACACTTAGGAGTGTTAGAATGCTCAAAACCCAACAGTGGTATTAGAGACATGGGTTGTTTTCTGTTATATTGATGCAAATGTTTTATTTTCAAAGTTGAAAAAAAAAAGAAAAAAAACATGACGTTTGTCAAATTTTAAGATAATTACTTGTTTTTGTGAAAAACTAATTATTTGTAAAATTTGAATCATTTGCTATATGAGTTGAATTAGGTCAAATTTAGTAAAAGATAAAATGATATGATTATTTTATTAGTTTTAAAAGTTTGATCTAAAGAGTTTTTGAAACCTCCATAAGTTATGGATATGAAAAGGTTTAAAAAAAATTTGATTCAAAGTTTTTATGGAGTTACAAAATTTGATGTTAATGTTTTAAATAATTCCATAACTTATTCTTAAGTTATGGAACATGAAAAGTTTCATCATAAAACAAACATTTAACTCCATAAGCTATGGATTACCAAAAGTTTTATGTTTCCTTGTTTTTTGAGTTGTTTTTTAGATTAATGAAAAAAATGCGTTACATGTTTTCAATCCAAATTAATCTAAAAGTTGTTCATAAAATGTGTTTTTGTAACTTGTCCTCAAGTTATATGAAAATTCACATTTATGAATCTTAAAAACTCATAAAAATGCCTTAGGTTATAAAAAATGAAGAGTCTTTTCTTATAAATAGTTTTTATAGCTCCATAATTTGTCCTCAAGTTATGGATGTCCAAGAGTCTCTTCATTAAAAGTTTTAATGCTTTAATTAAAACTCATAAGTTATGAAAATCCAAGAGTTTTGAATAGTTTCAAAACTTTCCCTCAAGTTTTGGAATTTGAAAAGTTTTATTTTATGAATACTTTAGTTCCAAGTTAAGCCCTTAGAATTTTAAAGAGTTAAAATTCAACCCTTATACTTTACAATATTATAAGTTAATAACATTTATATATGTATAAGAGCAAGTCAGTCTTACCGTTAGTAGGCCTCATTCACGAAGCCGGTCTATAAGGGAGGTATAAGGTTACTGCCTATAAAATGACAGTTTAATGGGTGTCCACTCTCACCCACCGCTTCCTTGACCAGTGGAGGGTCGTTAGCCGAACGGGTAGGACAAGGAATATAATTCTCCCTTCATTAAAAGTATCAATGATAAATATAAAGTAACTAAATGTTGTTTATAATTCCCAATCTTAGTTACTTTAGGAAAATGTGAATAAGGTGCTAATCCATGAAATTACACTTTGCACTTTGTTTAAGTCGGTTAGTGGAGCGTGTGTGGTTAACCGGCACACTAACTCGTATTTAACAAGGTAGGCAAAGGGTAACTTAATATTTATCATAGTATCGATGGAGCGTGTGTGGTTAACCGGCACATCGATTGAGGGGTAAATATTAAGGGTACCAAGTATATTTGCATGGTTATTCACACCTTGTTTTGTGATCCTCGGCATCCCAGTCACAAAACCTGAAGGGCACACTCGAGATTGAAACATGCCATTGAACAGTTCAATGAATCTCAAAAGATCTAGGAGTTTCAAATCCAATTAAAAACCTAATAATTATTTCGTTTTTCATGGTGGAAATTGGTGAATCGTCATTCACCTACCTTCAAATATTTTATAGCTTGGATTACGGCATCCCTCTTCCGAGCTATAAAATATTGTGTTGGGTCCTAGCCTTAATATTTCATATTGGGTGTTATATTAAGGACTTTAGATCAACTATCTTGAATATCTCCCAAAAGATGTCTAGTTCAGACATCTATGATCTTCCCAAATCTCTTGGAACTTCACTTTCTCCACCTCCTCCAATTATTCTCCCTAACCCACAAGTTCAAGGTCACTCAAGCCCTATTGGCAAGGCAAGGTCTAGGTGTGATCACATCTAGGAAATGAAGTCACATATTGACAATCCGGGAGAGTTGGGTGTCAAAGTCTTGAGAAAGTTGGATGTTCAATCACTTTCTAAGTCACATAGTGAGTTCCTTTGGGACCCCTATGAAACAGACTATGACAAGACCCTTAATGATCTTATCTATTTGCTAAGATCAACTTCCTAAAACTTTATGGACATTGACAATGATGACACTCAAAATCCAGAAAAAGCATTCTCTTCCTACTGGAAAGGGATCAGCCATAGTCAACTCGGTTGACCAAATGGTAAAGAGAAAAAACTAAGTCTGTGATAGTACCGGTACCATTACCAAAGGGTCCATATGTTTATATTGCCAAAGGAAGGGGCATTAGTTGCGAAGCTGCCAAATTTTACCTAAGGATGTTAAAGTCAATAAGTTCGACTCTACTTCAGGTAAAGTCCACTATCTAACTCTGCTAAGTTTCTATTCTGAGATTCTTGATACATGATGTGACTGGGTCACATGTTGATGTTTTAAGAATCAAAGAAAAGTGAAGAAACTTAAAGAAAGAATATGCTGAATCTGATCGCGTAGATGGATTTTATCACATAGTTTTAAGATCGGATTCTTGAGCTACTTCTTAGGAGTTATGATATATTGCTTAGGAACAAATAACAACAAAGTTTTCATGCTCTTTTGCATGTAAGGATAGTTTTTCTGCAAAGTTTTTAAAATAAAAGGAAAAAATGATGATTTTATTTATTTTAAAATATCCTTACAATGGCATTTGAGGGGAAAAAATTATTGCTTATATGATTCCATTAATAGCAAGAGTAGAAATATTAAATTGATTCTTTCATTTGTGGTAATGTCTAAATTTAGCAAATAAAGAAAGATCCTCATCACCTAAGTTTCAATTGGACCGAAACATGGAATCATGCAAGTTGTACAGCATGATGAATGAAAATTTTTCATCTTTGAAAAATTAAGACTAGTTCCTTGTTCACATGTATATATGAAGTCAAGTGAAGGACTAAGGGATTGAGTACACATTCTTGTGCGCTGGTCAAGTCCACCACAAAAGATCGATAAGATTATTCGTCATAATTTACTAAAGCTCAATAAATATGGTTACACTTACAAGCTTAGTGTAATTTTGAGACATTGGAAAAGGTTCCAATGTATGGCAGAGCAAATAAGAAGAATCAAATTAGGCAGAAGGATAAAAGTTTCTCAAATCTGAAAAGATGGGAGAGTACTTTAGTATCATGTATATATGATCATCTTAATGATTAAGAGACTTTATCACAATTCATCCTCTAAGTGCATTCTGATAGCTAAGAAGAGGAGTCGTGAATTGTTGAGGTGGTTAAATTAAGAAGATGAGTCATACTTCGTTCCAAAACAAATCTTAGAGTCACACTCCAAGATTGTAACTTGAGGGATATATCTTAAAGAAGGTTTATAACACTTGTTAAATGTAAGAGTAAAAGTTTTCTACTCTTGTACATTTGAAATTGGTAAGTTGTGATGTTTTGGATAAAACAATGACCAACTAAGGCCAATTGTGTGAAGTGTTAGTCTTGATTAGAATCCACACTATTTCCTTGAATATTTGGCAAGCAAGTCTTATAGGTCAAGAAGACAGTGGGAGTCTAACAGATCCTGATATAGTTTCAAGAACTAATCAAGAATAAAACCTGTATTTCATCACTAGCACACAACTAGAGGTTTATAAGCTATTATGTTGACATTTCTTTGTCCATTCCAGTTAAGTTGGCTAGAACATTTGAGTTCTACATGTTCTCAATTGTTTGTATAACTACTTGGATGAAATGGCAGGCCCTTGTGATGCCAGGTGGCAAGAGGTTAAGATTGCACAAGTTCAATCCATATGAGTTAGGATTTGTCACTAACCTACTCTTGTGATTATGGTTTTGACAAATTCACGTGGATAAGAACACATACACCATAAAATCTTAGGGTCATAAGGTTTCTCTCATATTCATGAAAATGATGGTGAGGAAACACTTTCACTAAGTAGATTTTAACTAGATAGAATTTGTGATATTTGCATTCTCAAAGTCGTTAGTGGAGCGTGTGTGGTTAACCGACACACTAACCTGGACTTGTGAGAAGTGACAAAGGTCTAAACAATTGAGACTATGATTACGACATCCCTTTTCATAGTTCTTAAATTGTTTAGACACACCTGTGAGCTATCTAATGAAAGCTGTATGATTTTGATAAAGTCTTATCAAAGCAATCTAGTATCAGAAAACTGAACTTTGGTAAGAAAGTCAATAAAGTATTGATTTCTAGAAGTCCACCTGATTTCTGAGTACATGTCAAAGCTAGTGGAAGCATAAGTGTTATGCTAATAATCATCATGTTAGTGGGAGCATGATAATTATGATAAGTATTGCAAGTTAGCAATGTTAATTATAGAAAACAAAAGTTTCAATCCGTGAGCTGCATGGGTTGAAAAAATTGTTTTGCTATAATTAAGGGAGAGGAAATTATAATTCATTTCAATTCTAAAAGCTTAGATTGAGATTTTAATCAAATTTAGTCAGGGATATATATGTGAATTTCATGTTAGAATGGCTCAACATAAGGAAATTCTATATATGGGTTCATTATTTGCGTTCTAAAATTTGATTATGATTACGGCATCCCTTTTCATAATCTGAATTATGAGAACTTGGAAAATAGAAATGGAAATATTATAGCAAAAGACTAGTTTAGTCTTTATGTGAGACATCATGAATCGTGTCCCATATGCTTCGGATATAAGATCGATTACATGTGCTATATTCATCCTTTCTAAAATTTTCCAAATGCCTAGGGCATTAAGAAGGGAAAAGGTCTAGAACTGGATATGACTAAAATGATTAAGCAATTGTCAAGGACAATCTAAGGTTTACCAAAGATTGGTTGCTCAGGGACAGTTGGAAGTATAGTCTTAATTGTTGGAAGGATCATATTGACATATTTTGAAAAGAGGCAACTCTTGTTCAGAAGTGATAGTCAAAAGGGGAATGTGGAAATGATCCCATTGGTGGAAGTTGTTCAATAAATATGTGTAAGATTAGGAAACTTAATGCAAGAAGGATGTTTCCAAGGAGTTGATCTCCTTTGGAATGCTCTGCAATGTTTGTTGTAAAGTATTTGTGACTTTGTGCATAATAATTACAAGAGAATCATTGCATATAAGTTTAGAATCTAACAGATTTCGGTAAAATGGCATGAATTTGGAATTCCTGCATTTGCCATAAGAATTCGGGAGTGTGAAATTAGAATCATTGAAAGTTTTCTCAATTGGTTTATTTCACAAAGTAAGGATCATAGACAAACATAGAGTGCATACTTAGTGTATGGCAAATCTATTGTTTAGAAAAACATAGTGTACATGCTCGGAGCATGGGACAACTATTTTTTTAATTCAAGAATAAAGTTGATAGCTGAAACAGCATGCAATGAATAATGTGTAATCATATGGTGATAAATAAAAGGTGTTTTATTTATGTTCATAGGTTTTGATACCATATTAGATTCAATTATTCTTGTGTTTCATTTTGCATGTTTTGACTTCCAGAATAAACTAGGTTATTCTTCCAGAATGACTAAGGTATTCAAACCATCCACACTCGGTCATATGTTGGAAGTAGATATGAATCAAGACTGTCATGGGTTGGCTTGTAGAGGTCCAAGTTGGTGGACAAAGTTGTGCTACAACACTCATGAGTGCTCATAAGTTCTGAGCTTTAGATTCAACCCGCGCTCATTGGAATCACTTCATGGATTTTATCACGAGTGATCATGAGACGATAATATCTTATATTCTTCAAACCTAGAGATATGAGTTGTTACTATGAGTTGATAGTACATTGATTGCACGAAAACGCATTGGTAACTCGATGTTATAAAACGTGCCTTTGTGTATGATTCAAAAAGTAGTAGAACAAGCCATATGAGTCGAAGTTTATCCATTCCTTTTACCTTCAAGATAAAAGTGATAGTTGTGGGCACCTCGATGATTTAACGATGACACGTGTGAGTGCTTGGCCAAGCCAGGACTGATTTGATCTGTTGAATCAGTCAGTCGTCATAAATTGGAAATCAAGAAACAACAAATGGATAGAGAGAATGATTTTAATCCATGTCTCAGTCCATATGATATCTAGAATGGAGGAATATATGATCCCTTATCTAATGGACAAGTCATTGACAAAGGTCAGAGTTCTTCGACAAGGTTAGAGTTCGACAGCGACTTTTGAGAGCTACGATTCCCAGTTAGGTTTTGAAGTCATACTCAATAATAGTTTTAGACTTATCCAAGTGGGGGACTATTGGATTAGTGTCTAAGTCCATAACTATAATTGGTATGTACTTGACCCGACTCGGCATGGTCCATTTGGGTTGCATGGCATCGAAACATTTGGATAGACCGTTTGTGAGAAGAGGACATTTGTGACATATTAATATATTATAAGTTCTAATATATTAATATGAAATCATGTTATTTAATTAGTATTGATCAAGAATTAATTTGGACTTAATTTAGTGATCAAAAGAGACTAATTAAATATATGGGGATTGATTGTGAAAATCGTTAATTCTTATATATGTGGGCTTATGATCCAAGATTCCTTATGTTGGGTTTAACCCATGTGGTGACCCATGGATACTCCATGGAGGTTAAAACCCATGGAGCATAAGGAATGGGTAAAGTCATGAGTTACATGGTGTAACCCTAATAGCCACACTATATAAAGACCCCTTTAGCTCAAGAAATTGGCGCTAGTGATACTTATATGAGGGCTAGCCAATTTGAGCATGAAGTGTCTTCTTTTCATGGTTATTCCAAGTGTTGATGATGTTGTGTGAACCATTTGAGGTGTCACACTTGGGGCACTAGGCTCTCGAGCTTCATGGAGTTAAGCTACATCAACAAGGTATGTATTTCTATCTAGTTTATTATTCAAGTATCAAAAGATTGTATGCTAGTTAGGGTAATACCTTGGAATATTCATATTTGCATGTATAATAGAGAAAACATAGATCCAAGGTATTTAGGGTTGCATGTACACTTAGGAGTGTTAGAATGCTCAAAACCCAACATAAATATGTGGAGAGGCCAGTAGCCATACTAGAGAGGTAGATGAAGGTTCTACGAAACAAGTAAATACCTTTGGTGAAGGTACAATAGGAGCATCGAAGGGGATCTGAGTGGACGTGGGAGCCCGAGTCCGAGATGCTGGAGCATTACCTGGATCTATTTACCGCAACAGACTTCGAGGACGAAGTCTAGATCAAGTGGGGGAGAATTGTAACATCCCAAGATTTTTGGAGGTATTTCGAACCCTCCTCTATCATTACCTTGTCATTCATAGTCCGAGATGCAGGAGCATTACTCGGATCTGTTTACCGCAGCAGACTTCAAGGACGAAGTCAAGATCAAGTGGGGGAGAATTGTAACATCCCAAGATTTTTGCAGGTATTTCCGAACCCTCCTTTGTCATTACCTTGTCATTCATAGTCCTTGGGGTTGGAAGTGTAGAGCCAAGATAAGTTTAAGGGCCGAAGTTGCAACCTTGGGCCAAGAAGGAGTACGTTGTGCGTACTAAGGTCTGCCTTAGTACGTTGGGCGTAAACTTGTGTACGCTGGGCGTACTAATGTCTGGATGAAACCCTAATATTTAGGGTTTGGGTGCTATATAAGCAACATTATGAGCATCTACCCTTCCCTTACCCCAGCCTCCACTGCTTAGAGTCGTTTTCCCCAAACCTTATGCATTTTCTTGAGTGTTTGAACTTATTGAGTGTTTCTTGAGTGTTTTAAGAAGAAGGAGTTGCATCATGGAGTTGGAGAAGAAGATCAAGCTTGTAGATCTGAGGTGGGGTTGTGCCCTAGAAGCTCCAGAAGGTAAAAAACTTCAAACTTTATGCATATATGTATAGATCTTTCCATTTTGATTTAAAGAACCATTTCTTGTCCCAAAAAGTCCCAAGATGGTGCATGGTGTGATTTGGACAAAAAGGATTGTCCTTCTAGACTCTTGAAGGGGCCTTGAGTAATAAAAATGAGGTCCCAACAGTTGAATGTGTCCCATGCATGGATTAAGAAGGTCTTAATGGATTAAGACCAAGTATTAAGAGCTTTCTGGACATCCAAAGTGATAAAGTTCGTGACTTTATGGGTCCTAAGCATGTTAGGTCACTGTATTTGAAGTTTGGGCTTAAGTGCTTAAGCCATTAAGCACTTAACTAGATTTTGGCAAAACTTGGCATACGCTCAGCATAAATCTAGTACTCCCAGCATACTGGGTCAACCACCCTGATGGTGGTCAATCATCTGAATGAGTAGGCCCTGCGACCGGAGGAGTACGCCCCGCGTACGTCCTCTGTTGGGCCTTTGACAATTGGGCTTCGAGTTTTGGGCTGTTTATGGACTAATTGGATTTGGGCCTTTGCTGGACTATATGAATAAGATGTTTTAGGCCAAATTTTAATAATGGATCTTGGGACTAGGCCCACTTAGGGAGTTGGGCCCAATTTTGTAAATTGGGCCAATAATGGGCTTGCATAAGGACCTTCAAGATTTTGGATTTGGCATTGGGCCTTGGCCTAATAGAGAGAAAGGACATAATGGATGGTGTGGACTGTAGTCAAGATTGTTATTTTGTATTGACTTAGTATCTATTGTGTTATAGTTTGAGATTTTCGGTGAGATAGCAATTAGAGATTTTCAGTACTTCGGCACTACTTGCGAGGTGCGTTATCCTCATTATACTCAAGGGTCCATGGCACCAAGGCCGACCCTTTTGGATTGTTATTCTGATATGTTATGTTAGTATGATCTGTTAGATTGGTATCCTGGTAGATAGGATGGTAGATGCTATTATGATATGTTAGATAGGTATCCTGGTAGATAGGATGGTAAATGCTATTATGATATGTTAGATCAATATCCTGGTAGGTAGGATGCTATTATGTTGTTATGATTAGTTAGATCGGTTTATCTGGCTATAAACCGTTATGTGATTATTTGTTATATGTGCACATGTTTGTTTAGCGGTTGAGGCTTATCTGCTTTGTGCGAAAGCCAATAGACCTGGCCATTCCAACCTGTAGGTTGTGGGCCATGAGTATTCCATCTCGAGGATGATTGGACTCATAGTATGTGGGCATTCCAACCTGTTGGTTGTGGGTCGGGGTATTCCATCCCAAGGATGATTGGACCCATAGTATGTTGGCATTCCAACCGGATGGTTGAGGGCCTGGTGTATTCCAACCCGATGGTTGACTGGACCCATAGTAAGTTGTTTATGATTATATATGTATTATTGTGTGTATGGGTATTTTGGGGGAACTCACTAAGCTCTCAGGCTTACAGTTTCAGTTTATTGTTTCTGGTACATCAGGGGACCGCGACAAGGCAAAGGCATGATCGTACCACTCCTCACTTTTTATGACTTTGTTTATGGGAGACTCTGATATAGACTATTTTGAAAACAAATTTGTAATGACTGTTGGTTTTTAAATGTTTTAAAAAGTTTAAATTTGGCATAATTTTTTTATGTGTGCTACACCTTCGGGTAACAGACTCATCCCTATAACGGTTGGACTCAAACGAGAGCTGCGCAATAGGGTCAAATCCATCACTCTAAGACTATTCAACCTTTGTCACATGTGACTTAACATATTCACTTAGCAGCCAACTAGTATTATATAAAATTCCCACATAGCACAAATCAGGCAACATTCATGGAGTAACATTCCAAACCATAAGATAATCAAGAACATCCAACCTCACACACCACAACTCATGCTAGGAACTCTCACTCTTGTTGTCGATTGCCTTGCGCATACAAATTTTACCCAAACCATCATCACATGCTTCCTAGGCTACAAGGCATCACATAATTGTCCAATCTATCATCGAATAATCATAACTAACATGCAAGTCTACAAGCTCATACAATAGGCATACATGTCATCTCTCCTAGCATGCTAACATGAAAACACCGAGCAGATCCTTAGCCCTAACTAGCATGCGATTCACATATTCATAACTCAAATCATATCAGATAACTTGTCTGGGTATTTTGGGAGAAACTTACTTGAGCTTGGTCAATTGCATGCACCACACCCTTTCTTGTATAAGAAAACTTGTTTTTCCTTTTTAATTCATTTTTCTTTTAATTTTGAAAAACTTTACCAAATCCTCAGTTTGAGTTCAGACACACCCGAGAGTGTGTCCGAATCCCTCAAACCAAGGCTCTAATACCAACTTGTAATGTCCCAAAAATAAGACCTAATCATTATGTTTCTAATTTAATAAAATCAATATTCCAAAACATCATCAATACAATCCAGATGAAATTAGTGTATCAAACATAATACCAAATCAGACTAAATCACAAAATGCGGAACGAGGTAGTGTGTGCTCCACAATCATCCCGAGCCTTTCCCCTTGGAATTGGAAGTACCTGAAACATAGAGTGAAAATCATAAGCACAAAGCTTAGTGAGTTCCCCAAACTACCCCATACCATACATAATAAATCACATACTGGGCCCCACCCGGTATCGAGTCCCACTCGACTTCGGGCCTCGATCGGTATACATATCTATTATTCTTAGGCCCCGCCCACTATACATGTAAACATATATCACATAATCATACTAACACATACAATGATCATAAAACAATAGCATACAATATAGTCATCGGGCCTCGCCCGACATCGAGCCACGCCCGGTATACATAGCAGCGCATATCACATGCAAGGGTCACGCAGACTCCTAGCATCCTAACATAAATAACAACGGTTGCATTGGTGCCATAGACCCGCTAAACCCAGTGAAGAAACTCACCTCACATTATCGAATCTCATAAAAGAAATCCCTGACTACTGATCCGAAAAATCCACGAGGTATCAATATCATATAACATCCAATTATCTATTGGATTCTAATCCATAACCATTAGTCCATACTTAAGGTAAAAAGACCATTTTGCCCCCTTACATAGTTTTATCCAAGACTAAGGCTCAAACTTATAATCTAAAAGGCCCAAAAACCAATTTACCATACAGGGCCGAAACATGGCCCAATTTTCCAAATTGGGCCCAAACCCTTACATGGGCCTTAACCCAAGGCTCAACAATATTCCTAGACCAAAACATCTGCATTTAAATGGCCTACAAATCCCTAAGCATCAAGGCCCAAAAGAATGACCCAAACTGAAGCCCAAAATTTCAGAAGCCCACTGACTTAATATGCGGGGCGTACTGAGCTGTATGCTAAGCGTACATGATTTAGGGCTTGCACGCCCAACGTACTCCTCCCATTGACCCATCGTTCATAATCATCCCTTAACCTCTGAATACACTGCTCCGAAACGTAGATCTAACTTCCTTTAGCTGGATTATCATGTAAAGGTTCTAACTTTACGTTCAGGCATGGCTAAATGAAGCCCTTAAAGCTCAAAAGGACTTAATCGATGTCTTAACGCATGTATGTCACCAAAAATCCTGTAAAGCTTGCACCTTTATGCTTAGGGAGTCCATAATAAGCTTAGATCTAAAATAATAAGTAACACTCAGTTTAAAATAAAATAAATTAAATTAAATTAAATAAATAAAATAAAATATATAAAATAAATTAAGAAAATACACAAGATAAAAAAATAAAAAAATAATAAACCCTAAAACCCCGAGGTGTATTTTATATTTTATTTTGTTTTAACCATAAATCTGTAATAATTTATCAATGTTAGTCATAAGGGGTTAAATGTTATAATTTCGGGAATTTGGAGTCTATTTTGTAACATCTACACTTGAATTGCAAAATATTTCCTAGAGGAGGGGTTGTTGGGTAACTAGTGGATTTAAATTGAAAAGGAACTTTTGGGGAGGGACTGAAAGTGAACATTGGGCGTAAGTTGAATTTGAACGTGGGCATAACCCATCACCCTCCTCTTGGCATACCTTTAAGTAAATAGCCTCAAACCTAACCCTAACCCTAGAATCTTTGCAGCCGTTGTCGCCCCCGTGTTGCTATCGTGAACCACCGAGCCAACGTTACAATTGCCAACGAAGACGGAATCCGCGAGCTGATGTCGCTGCTTTGGGGAGTCTAGAAGAGCAAGGATGGTGATTTTCGTTGTTGCTGATCTTGATTAGAGGCCACAAAATCCTCTCCTTCTCCATTTCTCTTCTCCTTTTGCGTCGCCACTACCACTCCGACAGCTATTCCATTGCCACCATCTTGTCCGACTGCCACACGTCACTATGAGGGTGGTTGAGTTTTGTGACAACCCAAGTTGTCCCGTTACATTTCCCCGTTACCGTTAACGGAATATTCCAGTTTATAAAAGTTCCATTAATTAGAGGTCGTCAAGTAAATAAACATTTCAGTTGTTTATGTTTAATATTTCGTTAAGTCGTGATAAAAGGAAATAAAAACACATAACACACATTTCCATTTAATTGGAAAAAGTTAGTTTTTATTATTACAACCACTAAATCGGGTGCGACCAAAAGCCCCGTATAACGGTAGTATTGGGTAGAATTCCACTGAGCTCCAACTCCCACCCATATATAAGGGGGAGTAAACTCCATTTGGAGCTTTTCCACCCTCTCTCTCTATACTCTCTCTCTAGACTCGTTTTCGCCCCGAATCCGCAACCAAACGCTTCCAAATCGTAAGTCCGCTTACCCTAGCTTATTCCAAACATTATGATTTGTGTTTATAACCCAAAAATCGGACTTAGAAGCTATGGAAGAGGAGTTTACGGCCTAAGCTCCTCCTTAGGCCGTAAACACCTAAAATGAGGCCAAAATGACCCCAAAATGTCCCTAAAGGCTTGGAAATAAATTAAGGGATTTGCCTAGGAGTGTTTAAACATTAAATCACATGGTTTTAGGGGGTAAAAGAGAGTTTACGGCCCAGGCATATGCCAAGGCCGTAAACACCTCTTAAACATGTCAAAAAGCCCCAAAAACACTCCCAAACCACCCTAGGGCTTCATACATAAATTAGGGGCTTATCATTTCGGGTTTAAGCCATTTAAACACATCAAAATGGAGGGACAAAAGGAGTTTACGGCCCAGGAATGTACCAAGGCCGTAAACACCCCTAAACATGCCCAAATGATAGTTTTAATTCCCCCAAATGGCCTCACACTTCATTATAAATTACTAGCAAGGTATTAGGGGCTTGAAACTTCACAAAACTCAAAGAATGAGAGTTTACGGCCGTGAACTCCCTTAGGATTTGTCCCTGGGCCATAAAATCCATTAAAATGCCCTTAAAGACCTTAAACTCACTCATACTATATAGTTTTGGACCTAGAATAATTCCATGAACAAGTTAGAAGCCTTAAAACACACTAGATCCCCTCACCATGAGTTTACGGCCGTAAACTCATGGTGAGATGTCCCTGGGCCGTAAACATAGCTTTAGGAGTTTACTCTCGGATAGTAAACTCCATTCCTAAGCCATACACACCTTTAGACGCTACCCGGGACACCCAAACACTTAACCAAAGTGTTTTCCGCTCCTTTGAGTGCGTATACTTGTTTAATTAGTATTAAATATACTAATTGTATGTGAACATATGTTATCATATGTTAAATAGGTCATTAAGTGTGTTCGAGTCCTTACGTGACACCGAACGCCCAAACGGCACCTTCGTCGGACCTAATACACCAGGTGAGTTCATACCCCTGAATGAACCTTTTAATGTTTTTACATGTTTTATAGGGGGGGAATACAAGTTAAACATGCCAGTTATCATATCAATCACATGTGATTGATAACCCGCATGCACAAGATTTTACCACACTGTACACTGTTTAACCGAGTAGAACACTATAATGGTTTTCAAAAGGGATTTCAATTGTTTCAAAACTTTTACTTATAATGTTTTACTTAAATTCATTTTAAACTGGTTTACGAAAGATTCCAAAGATTTCTAAAGGTTTTCACACTTATTTTACCAAAGAATACCAAATGTGACTTTCCCTGAATATAAAGGTTTTTCCAAGGCTTTCATCGAAGTTCCCATTTTACGACGTATACTTTTACTTGTTAGTTACTGTCGCTTTAGTTTCACTTATTTTATATGCCTACTTGGTAACACATTCACTTCTTGAAGCGCTTATACCTGTTATTGCCTCTATTACACTTATACTGGTAGTCACTTATACCGATAGACACTCTTACTTCACCAGTTGTTGCTTCTACTTCACTTATACTTGATAACGTTTTCACTTCGTGATACACTTATACTTGGCACACTTATACTTCACGATTCGATTATCCCACTCTGTACGCTTATACTTCACGACTCGTATATTCCACTGTATGCTTATACTTCACGACTCGGATATTCCACTGTACGCTTATACTTCACGACTCGGATATTTCACTGTACGCTTATACTTCACAAGTCGGTTATTCCACACTGTACACTTATACTTTACGATATGATTCCACTTGATACACACTCAAGCGTAGTTAGATGGATGCCTGTGCTTGTATAGATGCATATAAATAATGATTGAAGGACTTAGGAAGGCTTGTCCGCCCTATTTCCTTTTCTTCGTTGAGATGTGGTCTGGTGGGATCGGATGTCCATCCAAAGGTCGTTTGATTCATTAGTTATATATTATGTACACAAGCATAGACATATGGGTTTACTTCAGTCAATTCAGTTATGAGTCTCTACCTCTAGTTCAGCACTTACATTAGAAATCCACTATTTGGAAGTCTCTACCCACTATTTGGGATGCATCTTCAGGACACGGCCTTCTCCGTCATCTAGTTGGTAACCAGAATCTCCTGTAGGGAGAGCGGACATTGTGTGTATAGATCTATACGGGATTGACAACCCCGCACCCAGACTGCTAGCTACAGTCCCGGCCTACCAAGCCAACGGGTGACAAATGTCATATTTTAGACGCTTGTAGGGCGTCTGGTACTCTAGTCAGTATGGTTACGAGTATCCCGTGTTACCTTATAATTCATTGGCCTTAAGGTAACGATATTTCACCGGCAATTTACACTGTATGCTGGTAATTCATTTTTAGAGTCACACTGTTTTGACCTTACAAGACGTATCTTTCATTTGATACTGTCTGGGGTCTGTTTTCTCTGTTTTGACCTCACAAGACGTGTCTTTCATTTGATACTGTCTGGGGTCTGTTTTCTCTATTTTGACCTTACAAGACGTATCTTTCATTTGATATTGTCTGGGGTCTGTTTTTCACTGTTTTAGACCTTACCAGTTGTACCTTTCATTTGGTATCTTCTGGGGTCTGAGTCTCAAATTGTTAGACTGGACCAGGTGTGTCGTTAGTTCGATACTCTCCTGGAGTCTATGATTCCTTTGCCTTAGTCAGCAGTCCTCACTGCTGAGGCATATGTTATTTCCCTGTTGTCTCTTGCTTTCTTTAATAATCAAATTCGGTATTTTGATAATGATAGCAATTAAGGGAAACCCACTTTTTACCACATAACACTGACCAGTCTTAGTAGAAGGCTGCTTTTATTAAAGAAAATATAGGATTTTCTGGAAAGAACTCTAATGCACTAAAACACTTAAACTATTACTTTATAAAGCTATTTGAATGAAATGTCACTAAATACTTATGAACTCACCAGCATTTGTAAAAATGCTGATACTCGCTTTTCAAATAACTTGTATTCTCAGGTCAGCAAATAGACAGGTACACCCCCGGAGCTGTTGATGAAGATGGCTTAGTACCTTGATGTACTTTATATATATTTGCCTGTATTACTTAATACTTTGTAATGTAAACCATGTAAAATTATTACTATTAATGCAATGTTTTGTTGTACTTTGATTGCTATAATGCATGTGTTGTGATACTTGACATGACGTCATCCACCCCAGAACGTTTCCGTCGTTCCGGTTTTGGGGTGTGACAAGTTTGGGTGTGTGTTTCTGTGTTAGATACTCGCGTGTCGATTTGTGTGCTTGTTTCAGTCAATTTCGTGTGTAGGTGCATTTTAGTTAGCCAGAAAACGAAAGGACAACCATGGTGGTTGCCGCCCGTTTGCTGCCCTTTTTGCCACCACCAACCATCGTGTGAGGTGGCTGTGTGTGTAGTGTAGTGTGTGTAAGCATATTTTTATCGGTATGATGTTGTATGGAATTTGCTTGGCCGGAAGACTGAAGAAACCCCACCACCACCGCTGTGAGGTGGTGGCTACCACCTTTTGCCACAGTCTGCGACCATCTTGGCAGTTTTATTGAGCATTTTGATATTCTTTTTAGTGCTAATTTGTGTGAATGATGTAAGAACTTGTATGTGTGTTTACATTGTTGGAATTATCACTCAAACTGTTGCCGTGTGCGGGTGGATGCCGCCATGGACCGCCGCCGACAACCACTTTCCGAGTTGGCAGTGGGTGGTGCCCGATTTATTAAATATATATATTTATTTAATTAACTAATCATCTAAGTTTAGGAGTTGGAAACCTTAATTAGGGCTTAGAAAACCTTAATGTCAAGAAACCCTAGTTTGTGGAGTTGGTCGGGACCCACGTTAAAGTTGTTAATTTAATTCCAAATAATACTTAATAATGCCCCTATAATCAAGTTAATGCAATATTGGGCTTAATGGATTAAGTCCTTAAGGGTTTAAGTTTGGAACACTAACCCTAGTTATCATTTTATGTGAAAAAACCTAGAATCGGGGTGCTCTATTTTAGACAATGATCGGGCGCGTATTCGGGTTATTGATTGGATTATTATTACACGCAAGAATAATTAAGTCAAAGCTTAATCAGTCCTACCCTTAGGTGATTAAGTATTTAATGGGTTAAGTGTTTTTACTTAACCGTGATCGTCATTTCATGTGAGGTGGTCACTGTTGCAAGTGACTATGACCTGTGATCAGGTATTGACTCAAGTGTCTTCCTGTAGGTAATTGGGAGTGAGTTGAAGCTGGTTGAGTCCTTCATTGCTACAGTGTTTATCTACGCGCACATCGAGGTGAGTTTCGCCTCACTATACCCATGGGTTGAAGGCACCAATGCCGATCCACTAGTTTTGGTTAGCTGTTAGTACATGGATACCTTAGGGATTGTGTATAGTCATGTAGGATAGACTGAGGACTCTTGATCCAATCTCTCTTACCTGTTCCTCGTTTGGTTGTGGTTCTAGAGTGGGGTCATCTATCCGGGTGACTAACTCACCTCTAAGTATATTCGTCCATGCATTCCTTGGATTGTTGATATTTAATATGATGTTATGTGGTAGTGATCGGTTAGATTTTTGTTCTGGTATCGAGGATGCTGCTTTGTTGTAATAACCTGTAGAACTGTATGTTATATGTGCTTACTGGTAATCACCTATGGAGTGACCTTAGGGACTGTCTGTGGCCATGTAGGATAGCCTAAGAACTCTCGATATAGGCTCTCTTGCATGTTCGTCGTTTGGTTGTGACTCTAGAGTAGGATCACCTGTTCGGGTGGCTATCTCATCTTTGGTAACTTAGGGTTACGCATTCTATAGAGGTTAGCTAGTGGCAGGAATGCATGTTGTAAGATGACTAGTAGGTGGTAGTGAGTCTTCTCACTATAACCATGGGTTGAAGGCACCAAGGTCGGTTTATTAAGTGTTAATGTAGTATGATAGTTGTTGTATGATACATGTTGTGATTAGGTTAAAATATTGTAACAATTATACCATGGTAAGTACCTTATGGCCCTTTTATTTTTGGTAATGTGCATTTTAGTCCCTGGAGTAGTATGCAAGGCGTACCACTTGGTCATGTACATTGGGCGTACATATACGTACGTTGGGCGTACGTATATGTACATTGGGCGTACATGGACTTTAATGAAACCCTAATTAGGGTTTTCTTCATCCTATATAAACATCCTTATTCATTAGGGCTAGCCTCCTTACCAGCCTACAAAGCCCCAAAACCCTAGAAACGAGTCTTAGCCTCAATTGTTGAGTGTTTGAGCTCGTGGAGAGAATTTGGTGTTCATTTTGTGCATTTTGAAGGAGTTGGAGAAGTTTGAAGTTGCTTAGCTTGGAGAGAAGGTCTTGGATCCAGAATGACCATCCTTTTTTCAAAGATTTAGAGGTATCAAGTTCTCATCTTGACTTCTAGTTGTTTAGATCTCTTTTTGGGATGATTTGTCATGCTTTTGGCCATTGTTGGGTGGATTGTTGACTTAAGACATCCTAAGGACTTATCCTTTCATATCTAGGTTTACCATGGGATCCTTAAGCATAAAGGTGCCAACTTTATGGATTATAGGGCCCATGCATGGTTTAAGTCACTTATTAAGTCCTTGTTGAGCTTAAGAGCTTCATTTAGCCATGTATGGACGTAAAGTTAGCAAGTTTACGTGGTAATCCAGTTCAAGGAAGTCTGATCTACATTATGGAGTGAAGTCTTAATAGGTTAAGAGCTGAAATTAGAAGGTGGCAAAACTGGAAGAGTACGCTGGACGTACAAGCCTATATGCGCAACGGACAAGCCGTTGAGCCAGTACAATTAGCGTACAAGCTGAGTACTCTCTGCATGCTCAGACAGGTGGCTTTTTGATTTTGGGCTTTGAAATTGGGCCATAATTGGGCCTTAGTGGATTATTTGACTTTTGGCCCTTTCAGATTGTGAGATTGGTCCTTAGTTTGGGATCAATCTAGGTTAGGGTTAAAATGGTATTTTTACTCCAAGTATGGATTTATGGTTATGGATTGGAACCCTAATGTTAATTGGATTTTATTTTATATTGATAGCTCGGGGATTTGTCGGACCAACTGCCAGGGATTATCCGTTTGATTCAGCAGTGCGAGGTGAGTTTCCTCATTGGGTTTAGCAGGTCGAAGGTACCAATGCTGGCCCATGATTTTGATATGTTAGTATGCTAGCTGTTTGTGTGACTCTTGCATGTGTTTTGTGCTTATATGCTTACCGGGCACGGCTTGATGCTGGGTGGGGCCCAATGACCATTTTGTATGCTATGTATCTTTGTGATTATTTAATGTGTATGTGTTCATTTGATATATGTTATATGTATGTTGAGCGAGGCCCGATCTATTTACCGATCGAGGCTCGATGACGGGCAGGGCCCATTATGTGTTATCATGTATGGTATGTGGTATTTTGAAAAACTCACTAAGCTTTGTGCTTACGGTTTTCAGTTTATGTTTCATGTACTTTTGGTTCCAAGGGGAAGAGCTTGGGTTGACTGCATCAAACACACCACATGGATTTCGCTTTTGAGACATCACTCTGATTGTTATGATGTTGAGATACTTATTTTCATTTGAGTTGTATGGATAATGTTTTTGGAATAGAGTTTTATTAAATTTAAAAATGAAATTTTTGGATCATCTTTTTGGGACATTACAAATATACCTCAGGGTGGGGCCCATTGTGTTTTGTTTGGGTTGAAATATACCCTATGGTGGGGCCCACTATGGCATAACAAGTTGAAATATTCCCCAGGGCGGGGCCCATATTTGTTTTGGGTTGGACTAATCCTCAGGGCTGGGCCCATTTGTATGATTTGTATGTGTTGTTTTGTGGGAAACTCACTAAGCTTTATTCTTACCCGTTTGTTTATTGTTTCATGTATCATTGGTGTCTATGGAAAGGCGAAGGCGAGATTGTACAAACACATCAACATCATTGAGAATTTCGTGTTCTCTTTAAAATATGATATTCAATAAATGTAATTTGGAATAAACGGTTTTCTTAATAATAGATTTTATAAATTGGTAAGTTTTATCTTAATAAAAATGAAAAATTTTTGTTGTGAAAACGAGACGTTACATAATAAGTCCTTAAAACGTCCCAACTCCTCAAACCAACCCCAAAAGGGACCAAAAGCTTAAAAAACCAAGATATGAAGAGATTTAAGCATTGAGAAGACAAGGTTTGAACTTGATACCTCAATAAGCTTGCAACAAGGGTGATGATCTGGATCTATAACCTTCTCACTAAACAAAGCACCTTCAATATTCTTTACTTCCTTCACAAGGAGCAAAACAACCACCAAATTCTTCTTAAGGATTTAAATGCACAACAATGGAGGCTAAGGGTGGATTTCTAGGATTTTGGAGGCTTAAAGACTGATAAACAAGCCGACCCTAGGAACTTAAGGACCTTAAATAGGGTGTAACACCCTAAAATAGGGCTTTCTTATCCACCGAGTATGCTAAGTGTAACCCTTGCACACCCAGCGTACGAGGCTTCAGATCCGTGACCAATCTGCTAACTATGCTCAACATACACATGTGTATGCTTCATATAATGGTCCTCGCACTAGTACGCCCTACTTACTCACCATTTACACCCCGCGTACTAGGGTTTTCCTTAAACCCTAAATTCTTCCGAAGGCCATAACTTCTTCATTATAAATCCGATTTCGACGATCCTTATATCCATGAAAAGGTAATGACAGACTCTACGCTTTTAACGACTCATACTTTGCTTAAAACTTCCCGAAAAAAAAATCCAATTTCCATAAAATTCCGAGTTGACACTTTACTAAAATACCCCTTGGCTCCAAAAAAACAAATCGAACACCCGAATCATCTAAATTTACGTCACCCACATCCAAATAGGTCCAAATCTCATTTCCCCAAAGGTCCTCAGCCTGATAATACCCGATCTTTGGTCACCACCTCGAAATAAGAAACGATTCGGAACAGGGCGTTTGTAACACCCTGACTCTCAGGTACATGTTTTAAAGCATTATGCACATATTTATGGAACTACTCGACGAGTTTATTGCCCCCAACTCGTCGTGTAGAGGCAGGGTAGACCACGTAGATTATTTGATCTACTCGACGAGTCGGAGAATCCGAACTCGACGAGTAGGAGCTGGGTGATGAAACCCTAATTTTTAGGGTTTTCACCCCATTTAAAGGACCTTAAGTACCTTCCTCTAGTCGTTTACCACCCCCTTGACGGCTAAGAGAAACCCTAATCGCTATTAACCTTGTTCTTGAGTGATTGTGAGGTTTAAAGAGTGATTTTTGGTGCTTTGTGTGAAGAAGGTGTGAAGTATAAGAAGCTTGGAGCAAAAGGAACTTGTGGATCTGACTCTACTTCATCTTGGCATCATTTTGAAGGTAAAAAGTCGTTATCGTGGCTTATCTTTAGCTAAATCTCTTCATGTTTGGGTTTAGGGGTATCTTTAGCACATTTAGGAGTCATTTCGAGTTTTGGGGAAGGATCTGAAGTTGTAACTTCAGATCTGGACTCCCCTTGGTCCCTATAGATATAAAGTTATGAGATTTGGCAAGCTTGGGCCTTTCTCTTTGAGTTAACCTTTCCCTTAGTCTAGTTTTGGCATTTACGACCATGCATGTATGTAAAGTTTGCAACTTTACGTTGAAACCATGCCGTAGGAGGTTGGATCTGCAATATGGAGCTTTGGGGTGACTTAAAAACATCTGTATAAGTAATGGACAGCATGAACTCGACGAGTCACTTGGCCGACTCGGCGAGTCGGATGAAGGTTGCCTGTATTTGATTCAGCATGAACTCCACAAGTTAGTAAGAGGACTCGACGAGTCAGTTAGGGTTTTCCCCGACTTCTGGACACGCATGGACTCGACGAGTTGGTTGGAAACTTGGCGATTCGTTTAGGGTGTTATGACTTTCTAAGTTCTTAAGGAACTCGATGAGTTGCTTGCTGCACTCGACGAGTTGGGTCAACATGGACTGTTGACTTTGACTATGATCAAGGCTTGACCAATTTGACTTCTAGGGGTATTTTGGTAATTTGGGAATTTATGGAAGTGGATCATCGATGGATGTAGGTGTTGAGCTTGGAGCTGCATTTGGTGGAGTTTGACTTTATCACTTCAAGCTACTTGTAAGGTGAGTTCTCCTCACTATATCAACAGGGTATGCTTATCGATTTACATCCTGGTAGTTAGGATGGTGATATGCTTAGTGACCTGGTAGGTTGGTATCGTGGTTTATATGATTATGTTATGTTAGTGATATGTTAGATCGGTATCCTGGTTATAGGATGGTTGCTATGTTAGTGATCGGTTAGATCTGTATCCTGGTTAACCAGGAGGGTATTCTGGTCGATCCGACAAAAATGGAGGTAGTTATGCAGTGGGAGGTTCTGAAGTCTCCCTCGGATATCAAGAGCTTTTTGGGATTGGCAAGGTACTAACGGAGACTCATACAAGATTTTTCCAAGATTGTAGTACCCCTCACTCATCTGACGAGGAAGGGGGTGGATTTTCGGTGGGGCCCCGAGTAGCAGAAGGCGTTTGAGACATCTGACAGGCGACAATGACTATGCGAGGCTCCAGTCTTGACTCTCCTGGAGGGAGTTGAGGATTTTGTGGTGTTCTGTGATGCATCCATCACGGGACTGGGAGCGGTCCTCATGCAGAGATGACGGGTGATAGCCTACGCATCGTGACAACTGAAGCCGCACAAGACGAGATACCCTACTCATGATTTGGAGTTGGGAGCGGTGGTATTCGCTCTCAAGATTTGGAGACATTACCTCTATGGTGTTCGTTGTACATTATATACGGACCACAAGAGCCTGAGACATGTCATGGATCAGACAAACCTGAACATGAGACAACGTAGGTGGCTGGATGTAGTCAAGGATTACGACTGTGAGATCCTTTACCACCCATGTAAAGCGAACGTGGTTGCGGACGCTCAGAGCTGCAAGTCAGCTCGATCTTCTACCCTAGTGACATGTATGAGGATATCAGTGGATTCTCCACTTGTGAGCTTGATCAGGGAAGCTTAGATGGAGGGTATACGTCAGGAGAACTGGAAACTTGAGAGGATTAGGTGTGAGAACACCCGGTTTGTGCAAGATAGCTGGAGATTATTGACCTATTGCGGTCGGGTCTAGGTTTTGATGTCTGGTGGGGTCAGACAAACTATTTTGGAGGAGTGAGCGCGGTTCGGTGCAGTTATTAGCTAAAACTTCACCACTAACCGCAAATGCGGTTAATCTATTTTCAAAACCGCTTAGTGCGCTTATTTTCTGCAGTGCGGTTAGGTGGTTATTTTTGTGGTGCGGTTTTGTTTTTTTTGTGTTGCGGTTATTAACCGCATGGATTTGGTGCGGTTATTTTATGCAGTTTTTAACCACAGTTTAGAGCTCAAACGGTTTTAAGAGCTCAAACATATTACTTCTAATAATAAAAAATCATATGGTATAAAACAATTAACTTAAATCACAAACAACTAATATCTTAAACACGTCAAATCAATAGTAATTAACAATAAATATCTTAAAATTGTCAAATTGCACTATTTGTCAAAGTTAAACATAACAAAAAACCAACATTTTTTACTTCTATTTTATCTTTCTTTCATCCATGAAACTAGTTTTATTTTTAATATTTAATATATTAATAAATAAATAAAACAAATTGTATATAATATATGCGGTGCGGTGCGGTTTTTTTGCGGTTTTTGAAAACTAATAACCGCACCACACCGCAAATTTGCGGTTTTTGAAAAATAAAAAACCTCACCATCGGTTTTTATTGCGGTCGCGGTTAATCGGTTGCGGTTTTTGCGGTTAATTTTAGCTGCGGTGTGGTTTTTGCTCACCCCTACACCTGGGGACCACCAAGATGTACTAGGATTTGCGATTGAGTTACCGGTGGCCCTGCATGAAGCGAGAAATCACTTGGTACGTGGAGAAGTGCCTGACCTACAGGATGGTCAAGGCCGAGCACGAGAGGACGCATGACAAGCTGCAGCCTCTAGAGGTTCCCATGTGGAAGTGGGAACAGATCACAATGGATTTTATTACCAAGCTACCAAGGACGACAAAGGGCTTCGACGCTAGTTGGGTCATCTTGGATCGATTGACCAAGAGAGCCCACGTTTTGGCGATATAGGAGATTTCGTCGGCCGAGAAGTTGGATGACTTGTATATCCGCGAGATCGTTTCTCGCCATGGGGGTGCCGGTCTCTATTGTCTCAGACTGTGATGTTCGTTTTACCTCCCGTTTCTGGCAGAATTTTCATGAGGAACTGGGCATGCGGTTGCACTTCAGTACAACGTATCATCTACAGACAGACGGCCAGAGTGAGCGGACCATACAAACTCTCGAGGATATGCTAAGAGCCTGTGTCATTGACTTCGGTGGGAGCTGGGACTCCTACATACCTCTTGCAGAGTTCTCCTACAACAACATATTTCATTCCAATATTGGTGCCCAACCATATGATTTGTTGTATGGACAGAGATGTCGCACCCCTGTCTGTTAGGGTATGATCGGTCATAGGGTGATAAGATGGACATGGGTAGTTTTGCAGACTACCGAGAGTCGCTCAGAGTCGGCAGAAGAGTTACGCTGACAAACGCTGATCTGAGCTGGAGTTCCAGGTGGGTGACATGGTACTCCTAGAGGTCTCACCCTGGAATGGCGTGATTTGCTTCAGGAAGAGGGGGAAGTTGGGTCCTCGATATGTTGGGCCATTCAGGATCATTGCCAGGGTTGGCAAGGTGGCTTATCGACTGGATCTCCTAGAGGCGCTTAGTCAGGTCCACAACACTTTCCATGTGTCTCAATTGTAGAAGTGCATATCAGATGAGGGGACAATGGTATCATTAGACGATATTTAGGTCGACGAGCGCCTGAATTATGTGGAGAGGCCAGTGGTCGTTCTAGAGAGGAAGATAAAGGTTCTACGGAACAGAGAGGTACCTTTGGTAAAGGTACAGTGGGAGCATAGGAGGGGATCCGAGTGGATATGGGAGTCGGAGGCAGAGATGCGGGAGCACTACCTAGACTTCTTCGCTGCAGCAGACTTCGAGGACGAAGTCTAGTTCAAGTGGGGGAGAATTGTAACACCCCGACTCCCAAGTATAAGTTTTAAAGCATTATGCACATATTTATGGACCTACTCGACGATTTGGTTGCCCCCAACTCGTCGTGTAGAGGCGGGTTAGCCCACGTGGATTATTGGATCTACTCGACGAGTCGGAGGACCCGGACTCGACGGGTAGGAGCTAGGAGATGAAACCCTAATTTTTAGAGTTTTCACCATATTTAAAGGACCTTATCCCTTCCTCCAGTCCTTTACCACCCCCTTGACGACTAAGAGAAACCCTAATCGATATTAACCTTGTTCTTGAGTGATTGTGAGGTTTAAAGAGTGATTTTGGTGCTTTGTGTGAAGAAGGTGTGAAGTATAAGAAGCTTGGAGCAAAAGAGAGCTTGTGGATCTGAATCTAGTTCATCTTGGCATCATTTTGAAGGTAACAAGTCGTTACCTTGGCTTATCTTTAGTTAGGGCTCTCTTTAGCACATTTGGGAGTCATTTTGAGTAGTGGGGCAAGGTCTGAAGTTTTAACTTCAGCTCTGGACTTCCCTTGGTCCCTATAGCTATAAAGTTATGAGAGTTGGCAAGCTTGGGCCTTTCCATTTGAGTTAACCTTTCCCTTAGTCTAGTTTTGGCATTTAGGACCATGCATGTACGCAAAGTTTGCAAATTTACGTGGAAACCATGACCTAGGAGGTTGGATTTGCAATATGGAGCTTTGGGGTGGCTTAAAAACATCTGTATCGACGAGTCTCTTAGCCGACTCGGCGAGTCGGATGAAGGTTGCCTATATTTGATTCTGCATGAACTCGGCGAGTTGGTAAGAGGACTCGACGAGTCAGTTAGGGTTTTCCCTGACTTCTGGACACGCATGGACTCAACGAGTTAGTTGGAAACTTGGCGAATCGGTTAGGGTTTTTATGAATTTCTAAGTTCTTAAGTAACTCGACGAGTTGCTAGATGCACTCGACGGTTGGGTCAACATGGACTGTTTACTTTGACCGTTGACTTTGACTATGACCAAAGCTTGACCAGTTTGACTTCTAGGAGTATTTTGGTAATTTGGGAATTATGAAAGTGGATCATCGGTGTATGTAGGTGTTGGAATTGGATTTGCATTTGGTGGAGTTTGACTTTATCACTTGGAGCTACTTGTGAGGTGAGTTCTCCTCACTATATCAACAAGGTCTAAGGCACCAATGTCAGCCCTTATCAGATTTGTATCCGGGTTTATTGCATGTTATGCTTATCGATTTACATCATGATAGTTAGGATGGTGATATGCTTAGTGACATGGTAGGTCGGTATCCTGATTTATATGATTATGCTATGTTAGTGATTTGTTATATCGGTATACTGGTTATTTTATGGTTGCTATGTTAGTGATCGGTTAGATCTGTATCCTAGTTATAGGATGGTTGCCATGTTGGTGATCTGTTAGATCCATATGATTATGTGTACATGCTAGCTAGCTAGCGTATGATATTTATGTGCACATGTTAGTTGGATTGGGGGATTGGGTTGAGGAAGGGCATGCTTTGTGTTGTAAGCCAAGATACCCAGGGCGGACCGGATATACTGCAGACTCGGGAGGGCATAGTTAGGCCGAAGGCCCGACGAGCGGTTTAGATAGGCTGAAGGCCCTGAGAGGCGGTCCAGACATGCCGCTGGCTCAGAGAGCGGTCCAGATAGACTGATGGTCTGCGAGGTGGTCCAGTCAAACTGATGGCTCATTATGTATGTTGTATTTGTTTATATGATATTATTATATCTGTATGGCATTGGTATTTTGGGGGTAACTCACTAAGCCTTCGAGCTTACATTTATCGATTATTGTTTTAGGTACTTCTAATGATCGTGAGAAGGCGAAGGTGTGATCGTACAACTCCTCATATTTCATGATTTTATGATTTGATTCTGCGATACTCTGACATTATACTATTTGAAAACAAGTTTTGTAATAATAATTGGTTTTGAAATGTTTTAAAAATTTTAAATTTGGCATGATTTTTATGGGTGTTACAGCGTTACATACCATTCTAATATATAACCATCATAACATCATCCTATATACCAGGATACATAACATAGTGGGCCGACATTGGTGCCTTCAACCCACGAGTACAGTGAGGAAAACTCAGCTCAATCAGCTGTCAGAGAAAATATGAACTACAGTTGTTGACCCCTGAACTCCTCACAATATCAATTCACCAAAAAGCCTTAAATCAAAACCAAAGTAAAAAACCTCAAACCAAGAAGTCCTTAGACTAACTAACCCCTTTAAGGGCAAAAGACCATTTTCCCTTCCCGAGTGCTACCCTAATAGTTGACCAAAAGTCAACGGTTAGACTTATCTTGACCTACGCGATGCGTACTCTAGCTCTATGCATGGCGTAGAGCCTTATCCAGAAAACAAGGTTCTACCGGGCTACGTAGGGCGTAACCTAGATTACGCACTACGTACACCTCAGTTTCCAAAGCGTCACATTAAGCACTTATTTTCTTAAGACCTTTCACCTAATACTCTGATCTAACCCTAATAAGCATTCTAAATCATAAAGTTTCCAATTTTATTCTTATGCATGGCTAAAGAGTGTCCAAGTCCAAAACCCTAGCTTATTACACAATCCCAAGCTCCATGACTCATGCATGAAGGGAAAACAGGGACCAATATTGCATTTTTATGACTCCATGCACACAAAAATGTCTGAAAAGGCTACTCATAAGGCATGGAGTATCTCATACCCAGTTTGACCAATAATATGGGACACGAGGGACATAAACCTAAAGGCTAACAAGATCTATCAAGATATTCATCATGTTCTGAACTTTATACTTCTTGGAGAATGCTTATGAGATGCAAGTCCCAGATCCTCATGGCTTGAAGCTTCCTAAGTGTTCTCCAATGGAACCCTTCCTTCAAAGATGAACACAAAACACTCAAAAGAGCTTAAAACTCACAAATGGAGATTAGGGTTTCGAGGTTGCTGCTTAAAGGGAGTGGAGGCTGATAATAGAAGGTCTCAAGGGGGTTAGAGCTTTTAAACAAGGCTTAAAACCCCCAAAATTAGGGTTTATGCTCTGGGCCACTACACGCTACGTAGCTTGAGCTACATAGAGCATAGTTAATTAAGCCCCCAAATCTAATGTTCCTCCTACACGCTGCGTAGGAGGGTACATTATGCCATGCATAATGGCCACAATCCCACCAAATTCATTTTATTTAAGGAAAGAAGTTTACATGAAGGACCGGGTGTTACATTTTGGATATTTGTTTTTAAATTCTTCTTCTAGTTCCCCATGTAACATCTGCTCTTTTATGATGTTGCCATTGGATCTTCACGAGTCTAACGATTTGTTCTGAAGTTTCATCTTTTTTCGATCTAAAATTTCTTTGGGTTGTTCTTTAGACATCAACTTTTCATTTATCTCCACCTCATCCAATGGTACTTCTCAAGATATATCAAATAATTTCTTCCGCAATAATGGAACATGAAATACGTCTTGAATACCTTCAAATTCACTTGGTAATTTAAGAAGATACACAACTTTCTCAATCTTTTGTATGATCTCATATGGCCCGATGAACCGAGGCTCATTTTCTCTCTCTTTTCAAAACGAACGACACCCTTCCATGAAGATTCTTTTAACGTCGCCATATCCATCTCTTTCATTTTCTTGCCTGAATTGTTAGTGATTCAAACAAAGAAGTGGGTACGAGTCTTCCTCGATTGAAGTAAACAAATGGCCTTCTTTCTTCCCAATTCTCCCAATGAGACTTACTGTTGTTGTTGAATATGAAGTTGTGTGATCAACTTAGGGAGTAAATAACTCTTCACAACCGATCAAAGCAGAGGATCTCCATTTACTTGTCATGGCGGTTCTTTCCCTTAGTTAGAAGTAGAAGTAGAGGGCGCACGTTGCCCCATACTTCAGAAAAAGTAAAAAAGTATGGATGAAGTAAGAAAAAAAATACATAAGTAATGATAAAAAAAAAACTTGGTTATGAAACTGAACGTTAGGCCAACTATTTTAGTATAACTACACCTAAAAAAATATTCTTACCCTTTCCCTTTTTGTTAATGTTGCCAATTCCCATAAGACTAATGTACCATCGTGTATACAATTGTTCAACTACTTTCTTCCTTCGACTTCTTTAGCCACTTTCGGCTTCTCCACTTCCACATTTTTCTTATTTGGGAGAGCTTGCTTTGTGGTAGAGCATTTAGCAATGCTAGCAACCTTTTTAGGGTTGGCTGCTGTCCAGAGACATTTTTAGGTAAAGCTTGCTCGATTTGCTTCTCATGAGATTAGGTAAGGGAATAAAAAATGGCTCGTAAATCAAGCATTGGGAACACAAAATATGAGAAGAGTATGAATGTTGATTCTCAACTAGAGTTGGGGGTGGGGTCGATTCATTTATCGGCTTAGGAAATAAAGTGTGTCGGTGTGGTGATTATTATCGTTTTTGGGTGTTGTTGTATTTTTGCAAAAAAAACAAGCTTTCTGGATCAGTTAAACTTGTAAAGATCGGCTAAACTTATGAAGGCAGACATTTTTGACATCTGTCTCATTTATTTATTTTTTTATTTCTAAATTTGCAATAGATGTAAAAAATGTACGGTGAATTGAATTGGTTGCTCCACAACGATTTTGCTATTACCTATTTGTAATCACTTAGTTTTAATGCTAGCTTTTTGCTAGATTTTATATTATACTCTCGCTTCCAAAACAAAATAAAATATATTAACAACTACTTCAAAGTAATTCGTCTTATCCATCTTGTACCAACATAAATTCAACATTAGCAATTCAAAACTGTAAAGTGAATTGCATAATTGGATTAGTTACCTTTTGAGTTTTGAGTAGTCTACTATTATTTTCTTTATTGATGGTTCTTTTTAAAGCAAACCGCAACTTATTAAAGGTATAAAGTAGAGAATAATAATAAAGAAAAATTCAAATTCGAACAAGGTCAAAGTATATCCCGTTAGGTCTACACGATTTAAATTTTTGTAAACTTTAATCAAAGTTATATCATAAAATAGATGCATTTATGTCGCCTATAGCGTTTCTAATTAAATATAGGGCCCTTACAGAAAAAGCGAGATTAAAATAAATTCGTACCGTTATAAAGCTCATTAAAAATATTAGAGAAAAGAAAAGAAAAAAGGTATAAGGTGGATAGATACTTAACAACTTAAGTTTACGCCGTTCATTAAAAAAAAAAAAAAAGATATTCAAGTTTATATCGGGCTTAACGATTCAAAAAGACCTCTACTATTGATGTAATTAAAGTCTTAACGATACAAAATGCTCAGGTTTTCAATGTCTTTTTTAAGGGTTGCTACATATATCCTTTTTAATAAATGATTTTTTTTTTTTTTTTTTTTTTTTTTTTTTTTTTTTTTTTTTTTTTTTGTCATTTGTCACATTTTCATTTAATTAGTCAAATGTTATTTTGTGGTTATTTTGATTTTTTTTTCATACGTCATTTTATGAGTTTTTCTATTTTATTAAATTTTACATAATATTTTAATATAATAATTGCAATAAATGTAACAATATATGAATATTAATTCATTAATAAATTCACATTTTAATTTCAAAATTCTCAAAATTAAAGCTTATTAATTTTTTTATTTAAATTATTTGTTTAAATTTAAAAGATAAAAAATATTTATATTATAATAATTTATTATTTTTCTTATTTTCTTATAAATTCAAAGTTTTCAAATATTTTGATATTTATATTTAATATTTTTTAAATCAACTCATGTAATACATGAGTCTTACAACTAATATTCTATCATACCACATTTTCTTTTGTTCTTTATCTCATAAACCTCTTATTATTATTATTATTATTATTATTATTATTATTGCTATAGTTTTAATTAATTATATCTTATTATTTTTAAATTATATGAGGTTTTAGAAACCAATTTTTTATATATAGTTGTATCTTTATTTTTAGGAATAATGGTATCTTATGCATTTACAATAATTTTTTACGAACAATTATATATATATATATATATATATATATATATATATATATATATATATATATATATATATATATAGAGAGAGAGAGAGAGAGAGAAAAAAGAGTTAGGTTCATATGTTTTCAACAAATATTGTATGTATGTGTGAACCAATCAGAATTAAGAAAAAATAAAATCATTAATAAATCAGCAAAGGGTATAAGGGTAATCTTAGTAAATCTAATTATGGTAAAACTAATAATTTAGTTAATATATACCCTAAAATTAAGGTAACAAACACCATATCATATCATCATACATACTTATAAAGCTAGTATTTTTTTCTTGAATCTCATGCATTTGAAACCCTATTTTTTAACTTTCTCAAACTACATTCATTTGAAACTCCCTTTTTTAACTAATGCAACTCAAAAGTTTCTTAATTATGATTTAACACTCAAAAGTTTTATAACTTATATTATGTTTAGTTATCATTTAGTGAAAAGTTTACTATAAAAAGGCCAATCTTTTGTGCCTTTTGTGTTATATAAAATCTTACATGTAAGAAGGATTTAAAGACATTGTGATTCAAAAGTTTTCATATAGTTGAAGCATTCACGATCCAAATATGATGATTTGAAGAAATGGGTTATGTCGCATCGATGGTAATTGTAATATGATTTTTTCTTTCAACCAAAACAAATGAAGTTTTTCTATTCTTTCTTTATATTCAGTTTCTCATTTAATCTTTATATGTGATTTGTGTGTATTACTTAATCTTGAATATGACTCTCCAAACATCAATGTTTTGCTTGGAATATCTTTCCGATTCTTCATTTTCAAGAAAAATATTTTGATTGCAGGTTAGTGAAGAATTGTCATCAAGGTTCTATGGTTGAATGGTGTTAAATGAAGAAAGAAGATTCATAAAATGGATATAGGTTTTTTTGTTTGAGCAAAATTGACGAATGTTAGTTTTTTCTTTTGATTTAAATGTATGTTTATGTAACACCTGTATTTATATATTCAACCACCCAATGCTCTTATTTATTTGATTGTAGTTTTTCTATTTTGATTATGTTTATTTTCTATTATTTTTTTGTTGGGTTATCCTACACAACATATTTAAAGACAATATTTAAAAGATAACATAATTTTAAACATTTGATATGTAATTATGATAGACTTATCATGATATGTTCTTCATATGAAAGTAATTTATCAATATTACTACGACAAAAATTACATATGACATTTACGAAAATATATATATTATATGTGATTTGTTTAACATGTATATGCACCTATGTATGTTATAAATTTATAATTAAATATCTTTATGTTTAATAATTGAAGGGATTAAAATGATGCATCAAAACCGATTATTTAGAAGAATATAATAATAATAATAATAATAATAATAATAATAATAATACATTTCCAAATACTGCATTCATTTGAAACTCACACTACAACTCAAGAGTTTTCTAATTTATGTATATTTATTAGTTACAAATCAAGAGTTTTTAACTTATGATTATTAATTAGTAATCACTAATAACTTTTTATTTTTCTTTCTTTTACAAGGTTGTAAAGTTTTGCTCATTAAAAATATTAATGAATTTGAAGAGATTTGTGATTTAAATATGAAGAGTTAATATAAATGTTATAATATATGTTTTAGTGTTTTTTTGTTATTAAAAGTTATAGTGTTTATTTTTCATATTTTTTATTATTCGTTGTATATATATATCTTTTTTTAATACAAATGTTATAATAGATGTTTTTCTATTTTTATGTTACTAAAAGTTGCAGTTTATATTTTTGTTCATACGTTTTGTTACCCGTTATATTATCATTCATTTGATATATAATTTACACAATTTTAAATGGTTTATAAAATTATCAAATAATTGTATATATCTTAATGACTTAAAAATTAAACTATAATGTTTAATAAAACTAATATGTTAACTACATGTTTGATTTACTACTAACATTTTGTTTCAAAGTAGAAATATTAAATAATAATTTGGTAAAAGTTATTATTTTAACTATATAATTCTATTCTCGTGCAACGCACGGGGATTCGCCTAGTACATACTTATAAAGCTAGCATTTTTTCTTGAATCTCATGCATTTGAAACTCCATTTTTTAACTTCCTCAAACCACATTCATTTGAAACCCCCTTTTTTAACTAATGCAACTCAAAAGTTTTCTTAATTATGATTTAACACTCAAAAGTTTTATAAATTATATTATGTTTAATTAGTATTTAGTGAAAAATTTAGTATAAAAAGGCTAATCTTTTTGTCTTTTGTGTTATATAAAATCTTACATGTAAGAAGGATTTGAAGACATTGTAATTCAAAAGTTTTCATGTAGTTGAAGCATTCACGATCCAAATATGATGATTTGAAGAAATGGATTATGTCGATCCAAATATGATGATTTGAAGAAATGGGTTATGTCGCATCGATGATAATTGTAATATGATTTTTTCTTTCAACTAAAACAAATGAAGCTTTTTTATTCTTTCTTTATATTCAGTTTCTCATTTAATATTTATATGTGATTTGTGAGTATTACTCAATCTTGAATGTGAGTCTGTAAACATCAATGTTTTGCTTGGAATATCTTTATGATTCTTCCTTTTTAAGAAAAATATTTTGATTGCAGGTTAGTGAAGAATTGTCATCAAGGTTCTATGGTTGAATTGTATTAAATGAAGAAAGGAGATTCATAAAATGGATATAGGTTTTTTTGTTTGAGCAAAATTGACGAATGTTAGTTTTTTCTTTTGATTTAAATGTATGTTTATGTAACACCTTTATTTATAGGGAAAATGTCACCGTAGCCCCACGAACTTTCACATTTTGGTTTAAAAGGTCCCTATTGTTATTTTTTTGGCTTTATAAGGGCATGAATTCTCTTTTTACCGGCTAATTAGGGATTTTTCCCCAATTCAACCAGTTTCTTTGCCTAGTCATCACCTAACTCAGTTACAGAGTCAACTTACCCAACTCATATGACACATCAACGACTCACTAATGAGTTGCCTTGCTTGGGCCCTAAGGGTACAGTGGTCACCCAATTCATCACCCATTTTCGTTGCCAAATTTGTGAGATTCACCAAAATGTCAGGTTGTCATCCATCTCATTGTATCTTAACATGAAATCGAATTAGGGATTTTTGGATGATGCAGAAGCGTATGGATGAAGTCCTTGACCTAGCTCTCGCCATCGAAATGGTGGAAAGGGCATCTAGGATCGGGGGCAGAAGTCGGAGCCAACGAACAACAATTGACGATTCTTATCCATGATTGTTAAATCTTTTGCTCATTTGTTCTGGAATCGATCTTTGTGAGTAATGGCATTATTGACATCAATTTTGATTTTATCAATTGATTCTTTGTTTAAAAAAGTCTATCTACTCATTCTCGTTTCAACATCAATTTAGTTTCTTATTTATGTCATTCTATGAAATTAATGATGATATGAAGATTCGATATTTTAAAGTTTTGAAAATACAGATAATTGTGGTAATGAACTCGACTGATGAGCTGTTTAATCTTAAAATCGATTTGAAGAAGTGGGATTTGGTGTTTATGATGTGTTGGGTTCCGAATGGTTAATTTAACTCACAGGTTGTGTCATACGAGCGAATGAAATCGTGACAGGAACTCAATGGAATGAAATCACGTTTGTAAGGGTGTTCTTGTGAGTCAAACTAAAAAGGTTAAAATTGGAATTATTGATATGTGAATGGTGTAATCGTATTTGAAGTACAGATATCAGAAGCGCAACTTTCATCTGCCATCGGAAATTGAACAATGTTCTTACGGGTCAATGGGAAAGTCAAAATTATGTTACCTGCGAACGTTCGGCTCGGAATTGGCGTTGTGTTTGATCGATTTCGACGAATGGGTTCGTTGTTGGATACTTGACTTATCTCAGATTCTCAATTGGGGGTCGACGGATGCAACCTGCTGAGGTGTGCCAAGGAGTGCGAGTATGTCTCCAGCGGTGGCAGTGGTCGTTGTTTCTTGCAGTTGACTTTCGGAATTGAGATGGAATGATAACGAGGGTTGGGGTTGGGGGAGAGTAAGACGAAGAAGAAGCAATGAGAAAGAAAGAAATGATGAATGCTATTTTGAGGGGAAGTGACGATAATGGCGATGGATTCCACATGGTTGTTCTCCCTCAGTTTCGTGCTCTCCTGTTCGTATATATTAGGTGACATCTAATCTGGCAAATGAGTTGGCTTTTTTTAATGATGTGTACAAGATAATTGGCTGATTGTGAAAGGGGTGACCGGGTGACCCCTTCACTTTCTAGAAAATGGCCTTAAAAGTCGGTAAAAAAAGAATTCATGCCCTTATAAAGCCAAAAAATAACAATAGGGACATTTTAAACCAAAATATGAAAGTTCGTGGGGCTACGGTGACATTTTCCCTTATTTATATATTCAACCACCCAATGCTCTTATTTATTTGATTGTAGTGTTTCTATTTTGATTATGTTTATTTTCTATTATTTTTTTGTTGGGTTATCCTACACAACATATTTAAAAGATAACATAATTTTGAACATTTGATATGTAATTATGATAGACTTATCATGATATGTTATTCATATGAATGTAATTTATCAATATTACTACCACAAGAATTACATATGACATTTACGAAAATATATATATTATATGTGATTTGTTTAACATGTATATGTATCTATGTATGTTATAAATTTATAATTAAATATCTTTATGTTTAATAATTGAAGGGATTAAAATGATGCATCAAAACCAACTATTTACAGGAATATAATAATAATAATAATAATAATAATAATAATAATAATAATAATAATAATACATTTCCAAGTACATCATTTATTTGAAACTCACACTACAACTCAAGAGTTTTCTAATTTATGTATATTTATTAGTTACAACTCAAGAGTTTTTAGCTTATGATTATTAATTAGTAATCATTAATAACTTTTTATTTTTCTTTCTTTTATAAGGTTGTAAAGTTTTGTTCATTAAAAACATTAATGTATTTGAAGAGATTTGTGATTTAAATATGAAGAGTTAACATAAATGTTATAATAGATGTTTTAGTGTTTTTATGTTATTAAAAGTTATAGTGTTTATTTTTTATATTTTTTATTATTCGTTGTATATATATCTTTTTTAATACAAATGTTATAATAGATGTTTTTATATTTTTATGTTACTAAAAGTTGCAGTTCATATTTTTGTTCATACGTTTTGTTACCTGTTATATTATCATTCATTTGATATATAATTCACACAATATTAAACAGTTTATAAAATTATCAAATAATTGTATATATATCACAATGACTTAAAAATTAAACTATAATGTTTAATAAAACTAATATGTTAACTATATGTTTGCTTTACTACTAAGATTTTGTTTCAAAGTAGAAATATTAAATAATAATTTGGTAAAAATTATTATTTTAACTATATAATTCTATTCTCGCGCATCGCGCGGGGATTCGCCTAGTACATACTTATAAAGCTAGCATTTTTTCTTGAATTTCATGCATTTGAAAACCCCATAAAAATTTGCCAACACCTCATGCATTTGAAATCCCCACACCCTTTTTCAAAGTAATTAATCACACATAATCTCATTCCAAGAAAATCACACACTCTATAAGTTCAACACCTCATGCATTTGAAACCCCCACACCCTTTCACCTTCATTATATATGTAGTTATCTTAGTACATTTTTCTTACAAAAGTCGTCATTTGGTTGAAGATATTATGATTCAAAACTTTTCATTTTAACATGTGTCGCACAACGCGCGAGAATTCGTCTAGTATCTATCAATGATCGTCGTTGAATTGATTCCTCTGCATAGTAGCAGCAACACCTAGCTCCGAGACGTCGTCTTCCTTCCTTCCCTATTGGACCATCTTCCTTCCTTCCCTGTCGGACCATCACAGCCAGCAACACCGATTATATTTTTTCTCCCTTGCTACATGTTACGACATCAACACTCTGGTTTCCTTCTCCTTCAATTGGTTGTTTTCTTAACCTAAATCCACAGGAGTGATATCTTGTTTTGACATAAGTTTTTCTCTTTTTTAATTTGGGTTTCCGCTACTATAACTTTTCTGTTTTCTTACCGATTATCTCCACTTTTTCTTCGTTTTTGATTTTTGGAGTTATAATGATTATAACCTACGTAGATCATTAATATTAACTTTTGTGTTTTGTTTCTTTAAATGCGAATGCTTTGAAGTTTCATAGATTTTTTTATATAACTCCAATACTCTTGTTGACAAGATTTTTGCTAATAAGAATTTTATCGACCAAAATAACATTACAAGGAACATGCATATCCTAGAGCTCTCTGTTATTCTTTGCAAAGAGTAATTGTTTTTTTCTTTAAATGCAATACTTGTCCTATTTTTATTTGTAAAATTTAGGTTTGATGATTCAACGTATTTATTGGAAAAAATGGAGGAGAAATGAGTAATACATAATTTATAGTCTTTAGTTTCATATAATTGATTTTGATTTTGTAGAATTACTTATTCTTCTTGTTGCAATAGTGTTTAAATGTTCTGCCCTTTACATGTTCGATAAACTGTCTATAAGAACCAATTTTTTTTCATTGCAGTTTTAGGATTACATTCTATTAGAATAAATTAAAATTCTTTAATGTGCACTACATTCTGTCAGAATTTATAGTTTTTATTCTCATAGAATGTACTGAATTTCTAATATTTGAAAATTGATTATATTTTCTTTGTGGATTTATTCTTTTAGAATATACTAAAAGCTTTAATATTTTAAAGTTGATTATGTTTTCTTTGTAGATATAGATTTTGAAGAGGCCCATTGATGTGGAAAAAGAAGAAAACATGGAGAATGAGCGTATTCTAGTAGAATGTATAAAGTGTTTCTTAACAATAATATTTTTTCAGAATGAATTAGTGCTTTTGTTAGATTTTGATGTTTTTTTTAACCATTCTTAGTTTTAATCTTTAAGAATAAATGTAATTCTTAAACCATTGTTTATCATTTTTTTCCAGAATGAATGTAATAATTGTTTATAGTCTTATTCTTTACGAATTTATATAATTAGTGATTCTTAAAAATTAAAATCCGTATTCCTTAGAAAATGTTATTATTGATAATATGTTGTATAATTCTTTAAGCATGAAACTATATTCTACAAGATTAAAATAAAAAATATTAGGTTAATTATCAAAAATATTTGAATTGGAACTATATTCTACAAGAATACAACCAAAAGTATCTTTTACTAGTTTATTGTTGTCATTCTATTATTCTGACAGAATAAAAGTAGATTTTTAAATTTGAATTACTTTAAAAAAATTCTGAATTTTAAAAATAAGGGAATTAATTGTCCCTTTAAATTCAAAAATTTCCCTTTTTAATATAGGTTAATTGACTAAAATACCCTTATACTGAAATTTGTGTGATTATATGGTACATGTTATCCTATTGTAATATCATAGACCTTCAGATCACAACCATTGATTATATTTCATCCATTGGTCCAGATTTATGCATACGAGCACACAATAGATGCTAGAAACATTTGAACCTAGCCCTATATATATATATATATATATATATATATATATATATATATATATATATATAGAGAGAGAGAGAGAGAGAGAGAGAGATGTAAGTTTAATTTAGAAAATAAAAAAGGTTGAGAAAGTGAGAATCATTCTCAGCCATACATTTATTTTTTCCGCAAAAGCCACTGTCGTACTGACATAAATGTGAAAGAAATAGACACGTGTTTCCAACAAACATGTTTCCTTAAATTATGGTAATCATTACCTTAATATATACAAAAACATAGTTTTTTTCGTTTTTTTTTTTAATTTTTAAAAAGCTATTTTTATCGAAAAGTGATTTTAAATATACCAATTTATGATTTTTTATTCTCTACAAATAGACATCAATATTGATATAGTTTTAAGATAATTTTTTTTATATTTTCAGTTATCGTCATTCATAAGTGAATAAAAATTAACTAGGTTTTACTACCGTACATTTATTATTCACTTATGAATAAAAAGTATGATTAACTTTTTTTACAATTTAAGTATCATTCATATATGAATATAGCATATAATAAACATAGTATATTAATATTTAAATATTAGACGATGCATTCACTTGTGAATATTACATAGTATATTCACTTGTGAATATTAGATGATATATTCACTTATGAATATTATATGATATTTTTATATGTGAATATTATATAGTATTACATGGTATATCACATGTGAATATTACATAGTATATTCACTTGTGAATATTAGATTATATATTCACTTATGAATATTACACAGTATATTCACATATGAATATTACAAGGCGTTTTCACAAATATATATAATATTTATATGTTATTCACATATGAATAACATATAGACTTGCATAATTGTTTTGTGTTTTAATAATCATATACTGATTCAGGTGAGAAAACATATTCATATATGAATATAACGTGGTAATTTAGTTTATGCATTTCATCAAACAGTTGGAATGCATACAAGTTAACTTTTTTAAAAATGTTAAAAACATGATACTTTGACTATTTAAATCTTACAAAATAGTAGATCGATAGAGAATTATATGAAATTAAAAAAAAACGATTTGATCATTTTCTAACCTTAATTTTGAAGTTTTATTTGATGATCGATGTTGAAGGAATGATATGAAGTGGTTTTTTTTGTTGATTATCGATGATGTTGATCTAATGACGTTGGGAGTATAATTAATCGTAGATGTTGAAGATTTGATCATATTCAAGCAGAATTGAAAGTTGGATTAAAAGAACGAAAAACGAATTATTGTTGTCAACTATTGAATGATGTTGATAAACGTGTTATTGACGAAGATCGATGATTGATTAACACTGGATGACGTTGATGATGATTTAATTGAAGAAATCTGGATGATTATTGAAGGTTGGAGGAGAAATTTGGATGATGAATGATCGATTAGGAATGAGTTTGAACTATTATCTAATTCTCTACAATTACGTATTTGAGATTGAAGGTTATTATCATATTTACAAGTTTGCCACCGTGTCTTTTTATGCTTTGATTAAATGATTGACTGAGAATGATTTCTCCATTCTCAACATTTGTTTGAAAATGTCATGTTACTGGTCCCTATTGTTTCAAAAATTGCATGATTGGTCATTCTGGTGTAAACTTTTACTTTTGAGAGGTTAATTTTTTTTTTTTTTCTAAATGATCAAAATGTCCTTGGATCAAATCTAAAAATTACGTATACCTAAAGGATCAAATATGATAATGTGAAGTTATATATATATATATATATATATATATATATATATATATATATATATATATATATATATTTTTTTTTTTGATGGTTTGTTTTCTATTTTTTATAGTTTTAGTTATTTATTGTTTTTCTAAAGTTTTTTTTTTTTTTTTTTTTTTTTTTTTTTTTTTTTTCTTAGATTCGAGTAAATGAACTTAAATTCGATAAACCATGTCAGAACTATTATTTTCTTTTAATTTTTCTTATTTGTGAATTGAATCTGTAATGTTTGTTTTTTAATTTTATGCCATTACGATTCATATTTTTATACTTGGATGCTCCATCAAATAACCAAAGTTGTTATTTTTATTTATTTAAAATAATAATTAGGTTAAAGTTTATATTGAATTATATGTTTTAGAATTTTCCATAGTTATTATAGTTAGCAATTTTAAGTTTGCAATTATCATTATTATTATTTGACTTTTTTTTTTTTCGTTTCCTACTTAATCTGTTTCCGGTTCTTTGGTTCCTGGTCCAATTTGGTCCAGATCTGAATTTGAACTATTGAAAAATATAATTAAACTAATCATAGACTCGCACTCTTATTATTTCTTTATTATTTATTTTAGTCTATTATTAAATTATAAAAAATTATCTTGAATTTTGAAGTACTCATATCACATATATAAATAGGATTTAATTTGTAAGTTACATTTTAATTTTTTTAGCTCATGTTCATATTTTAATAATTATAAATCGAAAATATTACACATTGAAACATTAATTCTCAAAAACAAAGTGTTTGATTATTTAATTTTAATTGGTCATAACATAAATATAATAGCCACTAATAACAAAACATTATAAAGAAAAAAAGTTGGACGGAAATTATAAATATAAATATAACATTTTTATTAGCCTGAATCAAAATAAAAAAAATTTAGAAAAACCAAAAATTACCAGAATTATAAAAATTAAACAATCAACAAAAAAAACTCAAACACTAAAATTGTAATATACTATTCATACATCTTACTATTTTTCTGGAAAAGATAAAAAAAGTTATCAAATTGATGAAAAAAAAAAAAAAAAACGAAAAAATTAAAAATATGAAAAGTATAAAATATATGAATATATTAGAGTATATTACTATGAAAAATTTCAAAACACATAGTTTAATATAAAATTTAACTTAATTATTATTTTAAATAAATAAAAATGACAACATCGGTTAGTTGGTAGATCATTCAAGTAAAAATATATAAACCTTAACAACATAAAACTAAAAAAAACATTACCCGTTCAATTAACAAATAAGAAAAATTAAAGAAAAAAAATGGTTCTGATGTGGATTATCAAATTTAAGTTTTTTTACTTGAATCAAAATAAACAGAAAAATTAGAGAATTCATAAAATAACTAAAATTATAAAAAAATAGAAGATAAAAGGTCAATAGGTAAAAAAACTATCACATTGTTGAAAAAAAATGAAAAAGATAAAGTATGTATGTGTATATATATATATATATATATATATATATATATATATATATATATATATATATATATATATATATATATAGAGAGAGAGAGAGAGAGAGAGAGAGAAAGAGAGAGAGAGAGAGAGTGTGAGAGAGAAAGAGAGAGAGAAAGTTAGGTTCGTATATAAATCTTAGTTATTGTGTGAACGTATGAGCAGATCTTGTCCATTAATTTCAAATATCCAAATATAACAACTTAATATAAAAACATATAATTAAGGAAAAATAAATATAAATAACATATATCTTACGTATGACTTTCATCACCGTTGGACACTGTCTTCATCACACAAACATCACCATCCGACCACCACAATCATCTTCTCCACAGTTGATCGACTTCATCTCTGATCATCATCTATTTTTTCTGCTCGATCAAGTACAATCCCCATTAAGTGTGAAACCACATGTGAAGAATTATCTCATTCTTTTGGTCCGATGGATAAAAAACAATATTTTTGAAAAATCGAGTAGTGAATCAATTCATAGGAACAACCTGATTTTATAAAATCATTTTTGCAATTGTTATTTGGATGCTTTATCTGGATAATAATATCAATGGGCGTTCTTGTAAATCTCTTGCACATGATTTTGGTTGCTTCACAACCCATTCCTACACATGAATGACAATACGTAGATATATGTGGCTCATTTATTAAGGTGGACACATCCCATTGATAGCCTGATTAATATGAGTGTTTTCTTTTGTAGTGATAATTTTTGGGCTAATTGCTTATGTAAATATAGTCAAAGGCAAATTCATGAACCAAAACCAGGTAAGCCATTATGGATTTTTGTATTAGTGTTTTGCTAATGACTTTAGGGTTTAAATGTTTCTTTATGAAATTCTATCAAATTGCATTGTCTCATTTAGTTAAAGTTGATACTTGAGTTATCACCACATCCAAACCACCACCTACATCACGTAACTTGGAGTTGACTAGCTAGCGAAAATCATGAAGGTACTTGTGGTTTTTGAAATTATCTTTTGGTTTAATTATTCAATTACTTTGTTAAAATAACAATATTTTTGTATGGCATTCACATGTATATAACTTCTTAATTCTTATTGTCTTTTAACATAAATTAGTATGATGTGTATATGTTAAATATTATGGAAGATTTTTGCAAAAGTATATTAAAAGTTTTTCTCTAATATTCTTGCAGATTCTTTCAAAAACGAGTGTGTATTCTGGTAGAATATTTTAGCTATTTAGTATTTCAAGAACGAGAGAATATTCAGACAATATATATTATTGAGGCGGGCAAAAGAAAGGGGAGGTGTTGACAAACATATTCTAAAAGAATGTAGTATATATTATAAATATTTTGTATATTCTTTAGAATTGGTTATATATATATTTTGTGTGTATAATCATGCAGTAACTAAGGATTATGCATTAACAACATATTCTTGAAGAATGCACCAACGACAAATTCTTGAAGAATACATTAATGCCATAAGGCTTATAAATTTATTATTATTATTATTTTTTTGTATATAATCACGCAGAAACAAAGGATTATACATCAACAACATATTCCGAATAATGCACCAATGACAAATTCTTGAAGAATACATCAATGTCATATTTTTCAGAATGTTACATTAACTAAGTAATTTATATTCACTCTCATGAAATTTTCATAATTACACTTGTAATATACGTGTTATTTTCATTTAGTTTTTTCCAGTGTTCTAAAAGGCGCGCCATGGCGCGCCATGACATGAGGCGTGACTTCGTCGTTACGAAAAGCTTCATAACGTTGTTGTTAGGCGTGACGCGTGACAAGGCGTGATATGGCGCGCCATGGCGCGTTATGGCATGTTGTGGCGCGTGTTTTTTCGTTTGAGACACAGTTTTTTGCTCTTTGTTATGTCTTTTCAAATTGGAGATATAAGTATTGTAGTTTTTGTTAACTTTTTGTTATTAGTTATTGATCTAACATTTCTAAAAAGTAGTTATATTTAATATAAATTTATATTTATGTGGTAATATAATTTTAAATTAATACAAAATCGCCGCCTTATATCACGCCTTGAAAAACGTCATGGCTCGCCATGGCTCGTTAAACTTGAGGCTTGGCCTTGCCGCCACGCTACGTCTCACGCCATTTAGAACTTTGGTTTTTTCACTCTCAAGAGAGTTTCATATTTGAACTTGTATTTTATGGTCATTCTCGTGAGAATGACGTATTCCAACTATAATATATTTATTCTTTCTCTTTAATTCTATCATTCTCATAATAATAGTGTTCCATTGGTTCCAAAACATTTATTAGTAGAATGATAAAGAGAATAAAAATTATAAGAATGAACACTACAAAATTATAAGAATAATAAGAATGGATATTAAAATCCTTCGAAAAACATATTTGAAAGTATTGAATAAATTCATATTCTTTAAGAATGAAAGAAAAATATATAAGAATGAATTATAAAACAGATTTGAATGTATTGAAACGTATTCTAAAAAATATGATTTAATTTTAAATGTTGAATAAAGTCAAAGATTTAATTTGAATTTTATTAATTAATTTGTATTAGTTGCCTAAAATATAGGTATTTATCATTTCTCTTTCTTAATTAAATGTCATATTGCCATTATAATTAATGAAATATAATCATATAGTACATGCTATTCTATATTAATATCATGTACCTTAGGATCACAACCATTCATTTTAGTTAATCTATGAATTGGTCATACATTCCTACAATACTTGTAATTCATATTTGATCCTAACCCCCTCTCTCTCTCTCTCTCTATATATATATATATATATATATATATATATATATATATATATATATATATATATATAGGTGTGTGTGTTCTTCAACTCTTGATGAGGCTTCATATCTGGCAATGTTTATTTTGCGCCTGATTTACGAAGTATACATCCGATTTTTGTGTATAATTTTGAAAACTGATTTGCGAATGTTTTTGTATACTTTAAAATTGACGAATGTTCCTTGATAGATTGGTGCTTTTGTAATCTGATTTTGAATGTTTTGTGCTCTTTAAAATCGATGAACATTCATAGATAGATTGGTGCTTTCTAATATGATTTTGGTTATGAATGCTTAATATTTGATGATTCATAGTTGATCAACTTTTCTTTTATAAGAAGCTGAAACAACAAACAAAAGTGATTTCTAGTGGTGGTTGTGACAGGAGGTGGTGATGGTAGCTATAGGTGGTGTGGAAATAAAGTAGTGGATAATGGTGATTTAGAGAGAGAGAGAGAGAGAGAGAGAGAGATGCATTTTATTTTTAATTGCTGGTAATAAAACAAAAAATGGAAAATTAAATAATAAAGGCAAAATCGTATTTACAAAAAATTTCAAATCAAATTAGACCAAATTCGCAAGGAAATAAAACTTTTGGATCACTGGTGCTAGTTCAAACTTTTTTTGGTCTAAACATACGAGTTTTGACACACCAAATGAACCATTCTTGCAATTTTGTCTATACATATATACAAATTTCATATATAAACATTTTTGAATTTCTTTTTAATGAAATGTTTATATATGCATGTTACAGGTGTTATAAACTATTTTTTTTTTTCAAAAAATATAGCTTACAATAAAGTTTTCGGGTACTTAAGAATATGAGTTTTCAAAATATGCCAATGCAATATAGAACTAGGTTCAACCGAAAACAATTATGAAATTGAGTATTCGAGAATATATATTGACCATCTATTTAGGAATGTTATTTTTATCAAAAAAATTTAATATATTAAAAGTTTTATTTTTTAACTCTTTACTAATTAAAATTAATATCAATATAATTTTTTTATAAAATTATGAATTTTTTATTTTTTATTATATGTATTAATCAAATGTCATTAAATCATTCATATATGATTAAACCGTGCATTGTGTTTCGATTATGTTCTCATTTGAAACTTTTTTTATACATTAATAATATATTAATTTATTGTTATTCATGTAAACAATATATTTATATTTTTTTTATTCAAAATAACAATATCTATCCACATTTTTAACCTATAATAAGATAATATTTAGATTTATATTATAATAGTAACAGTTACAAGTTTAGATCATAAGTTGTTATTTTTGGTTAAACATATGTATTATGAATATTAACAAACTAGGGTATTATTCTCCATAATTTATTCTTTGACCTAAAAAAATAATGCAAGCATATTAAGTGGTCCATCCAATAAAATCCGACTATTTTAAATTGAAATACAATCCGACTATTTTAAATTGAAATCATCAACTTACTTTGTTCCTTTATCTTAGTAAGTACATAAAAATAAAGTTTGTATCCATAAATGAAATTTATAAATTTTATTTTTTGTTATAATAAAGATAACTTCAAATTTTTTTATTATTTAACTTGATATTATATGACGTTAACAAATTAAATGGAAAAAGTTTTTTTTTAATCGTGAATTCTCTAAAAATAAGCACTAAAATTTACTTTCTCTAAAAATCATTCTATTCTATTATTTATCGTATATATTCCAAACTCATTCTTTTCTATTTTAAATATAGAATGAATATACGAGCATGAATTTATTACAACACGTTATTTGGACGGATACGACACGTCATCTTTGTAGATATTAAATTCTATTTATATAATCTGAGCTCGATTCACAGGATTCAATGTCTGTGTTCCAATTTCGCTGCATAATTCCAAACAATCCCAACTACTTTACCCCAATAATTTATTCAAGTTTTTGTTTTCTTCTGCTCTCTTTTTGTTTAATGCTTAAACTTTGAAGTTTTGTGATTACAAATTTGAAGGTTTGTTGATTTTTTTGGCAATGCCGCGTTGATATCTTTGGTGTCTTGTTCTAAAAAGATTTTTGGAATTTTCGTATTTCAGGAGAAACCCTTGTCCGTTTCCTCTGAAATTGACCTTGGGTTTTAGCTCTTGTATGCTCGATTAGGGTTTTCGTTTGACACTGTGTAGTTTCACTGTTCTTTTGATTTGGTATATGTATTCCTGAATCTCTTTTCAAGAGTCTCTGTATCGATTAATCCAGATGAGGTGCTTCTCTTGCATAAAATTTTGCTCCAAAGATGTCGAAAATTACGATGGCGATGTCGCATCCAATGATGTTGCAGGTTTGACTGCTTTTATACATTGGATTTGTTGTATTGATTCGGAATTTTCAGATTAAACTTCATGCATTGTGCTTTCGCTTGCTTTCTTCATGTTTTTTTTTTGGCATTTACAGTTGATGACAAGGGAAAAACATGTAAAGATGTTAAAGAGAAGGGGAAAAGTTTTAGTAGCCAGAGGTATAATGTGGCAAACCGTTTTACATTTCGTGAACTTTGTGTTGCAACACAGAATTTCAAGGATTCTAATTTGATCGGAGAAGGTGGATTCGGATGTGTTTACAAGGGTCGATTAGAATCAGGGAAAGTAAGTTTCTGTTCTTGTTTTCTTCAGATCATAAATTTGAGTCTTGGATTGTGATAATAATGGTTGAAACTTGATGAACAGATAGTTGCTGTAAAGCAGCTAAACCTCAATGGCCTTCAAGGACACCAAGAGTTCATTGTGGAAGTTCTTATGTTGAGTCTTTTGCGCCATTCAAATCTTGTAACTTTGATTGGTTATTGCACAGATGGAGATCAAAGACTCTTGGTTTATGAGTACATGCCACTGGGTAGCTTGGAAAATCATCTTTTTGGTAAAATTTTAAAATTTTTTTAATCACTAAATGCATCTGGTTTTCTACTTTTGGTGTTTGTTGAAAGAAATCCTACTAATGGAGTAATGGTACCAATATTCTTTGAGTTTTAATCTCCCTAGGGTTTCTTTTAATTATCATAGACTATAACAGTGTAATCAAGTGGTAATTGAATTAGGGCTATATGCAAGACAATATAATTTCGAAAATCTACCAAATTATTAGCAATGAAATTTGCTTTCTATTTGGATTACATTGTAATAATCGGGTAGATTTTAGAAGTATACTGATATAATAATAGGAAGAAATGGAAGCAAAATGATATAATAAACAATTTAACATTAAAACAAATCAATTAAAGTCCGTTGCTATTTCTTGCATTGTAAAATTATAAGCACATGCAATATACATTTTGTTTGTTATCTTCTTCATAAATGCTTCAAAAAAGTAAATTCAAACCCTTCATCTGTCTTTCACGGAAAAAGCTCTTTAAGATTCTGGAAACTTTCAATTCATTGCATAGTTAAAAATGTCGCATTAATTGACTTCACATGATACATAAATGTTAAAACAAAAGTACAAGAAATAAATAAGGAGTACTCTAAGTCTATAATGCATGAGAATTAAATTTTAATTACCATGCACATTACATGGGCCTTAAGGCCCATTTCCTACACATGACATGACAAAACTTTTAAATAAAATATATAATTTTGTTTTTTATTTTTTCAGATCTAGAACCTAATCAAGAACCGTTGGATTGGCATACGAGACTGAAGATTGCAGTTGGAGCAGCTCGTGGGCTTGAGTATCTCCATTGCAAAGCAAATCCACCTGTAATTTATCGGGATTTAAAATCATCAAATATATTATTGGATAATGATTTCAACTCAAAGCTTTCTGATTTTGGGCTTGCTAAACTGGGCCCAGTTGGTGATAACACTCACGTGTCAACTCGAGTTATGGGCACATATGGTTATTGTGCTCCTGATTATGCGATGAGTGGAAAGTTGACTATAAAGGCTGATATTTATAGCTTTGGTGTGGTTTTGTTGGAGCTCATTACTGGACGTAAAGCAATTGATATGAACAAGAAACCTAGCGAACAGAATTTAGTTGCTTGGGTAAGTGAAAATAATATTTACATTTTATTACAACATTGTGATTTGAAAAAAAATCAGTTACGTTTTATTATGCAAATTGACCCATTTTCATATAAAAAAATTGTGTGATTTTTTTACATGTTGTCCTTGATTTATAATTTTTTTTTCAAATTTATGCAGTCTCGGCCTTTTTTGAAAGACCGAAAAAAGTTTATTCAGTTGGTGGACCCGCTTCTAGAAGGTCGGTTTTCGGTTCGATCGGTGCACCATGTGGTTGCAGTGACTGCGATGTGTCTACAAGAGCAGGCCAATTTCAGGCCCTTGATTGGTGATATTGTGGTTGCACTTGAGTACTTAGCCTCTCAAGCTGAACATGAACCAGACTCGAGAACAATTTCTTCTTCTAAGTGAAACTTTTTTGTTAAGTGGATTCATGTTTGATTTTCTTGATAGGGTTTTTATTTGTTTATTTATTTTTTTGATAGAGAATTGATGAATGTGGATAAAGTATATTATGCTTTTGTTTTCTAGTTACTTGCAAACGTGTGGTATGTGTAGATAAATATATGGTCTTAGTTGATGTTCTATCATAAAAGGATGTTTGTTTCAATTGTGTTTGAAAGGGTTTGATAATGTTTTCAATTAAGGGAAGCCAAACTAACTCTATCAATTCTAAACATATTTACATTTTTGACCATGTACAATTTAGAATTAAATTTTGGTCCTTCTAACAATGACTTGATCTTCTTATTGCTTATTTGGACTTTTCTTGATCTTGCGTTTGACTTCCCTTAATTGAAACTTTAATGTCCTCCCTACAAGATGAATGTCATCAAGATTCATCTTGGATAAAAAAAATTGAAATTGGGGTCCATAAAGGCCTTTTGTGAACAGGTATGCTAGCTGCTTATTTGTTGGAACATGTTGTGGTAAAATGAATCCATGTTTGAACTGTTCCCGCACTATATGACAGTCAATATCGAGGTGTTTAGTCCTTTCATGAAAGATTGGATTTTCTGTTATGTGTATCGCAACTTTATTATCACACCATAATGATATAGGAACCTTGAATTTTACTTTCATATCTCTAAGGATGTAGCTTATCCAAAGAAGCTCACAAACAGTAGCTGCAAGACTTCTATATTCCGCCTCATAAGAGGATCTGGAAACTGTCTTTTGCTTTTTCGTTTTCCAAGAGATTAATGAAGAGCCCATGAATATACAATAGCCAGTAAGTGATTTTCTTATGTCTGTACATGTTTCCCTCTGAGTCACTATATGTAGTAATAGTAAAAGGAATTGTCCCTTTTTTTAAGAAAAGACATTTTGAAGGACAACCTTTTAGATATTTTAAAGCATGCAGACCAGCTTTCTAGTGTATTTCTGTTGGAGAATGTAAGAATTGACTCAATTGTTGTACTGCATAGCTGATGTCGGGCCTTGTAAAGTTAAGGTATAATAACCTTCCAACCAACCTTCGATATTTTTTAGGATCATGTAATAATTTTCCTTTATCAGAACAAAGTTGTATATTTTTCAAAACAAGTGTAGTAGTTGGTTTTGCTCCAGTTAATCCAACATCATCTAAAATATCCATAATGTACTTTCTTTGATTGACAAATAACCCTTTTTCTGTCTTTAACTACTCTACTCCCAAAAAATAACTTGCTTGTCCTAAATCCTCTATTGTAAAAGCTTTATGAAGTTGATCTTTGACCTCTTGAATTAACTTTTCATTTGGTCCGGTGTTCAAAACATCATCCACATAAACAATTAAAGCCAAAAAATTATCACCTTCTTCTTTTGTGAACAAGCAATGATCATGAGCTGATTGTACAAAATCAAAGCTCAAAAGTTTGTTATAAAATTCAATATGCCATTGTCTATTGGCTTGTTTAAGTCCATAAAGTGACTTCTTCATCTAGAAAACCATGTAAAAATGCATTGTTGATATCCAACTGATGCAGAAACCAATCATTGGCAGTGGATATGGACAAAAATAACCTTACTGTAACAACTTTGGCTACCGGAGAAAAACTGTCCAAATAATCAATCCCATAGGTTTGATTGTACCCCTTTGCCACTAATCTTGCCTTAAATCTTTCAATCGTGCCATCTGGTTTGAGCTTTACTTTATAGACCCATTTTGACCCTATAGGTTTCTTGTTAGGTGGCAGGGGCATAACTGTCGAGGTATTATTTTCTTCTAGAGCTTTGAGTTCTTTGTTCATAGCATCAACCCAATTTAGATCATCACAAACTTCTTCATATGTTTTGGGTTCACTGATCTTTGAAACAGAACAAAGAAAACTTTTGTGTGTTTCAGTTAGAAGATCAGATTCAACATAAGGATATGTAGGAGGACAATGTGGTGAACTGAAGGATTTTGAAACATATTTGGCATTTGGACTTTGACTACAATGCATTATGTAGTCGTTAAACCATGAAGGTTTTCTTGAAACTCTTGTAATGGATCTGATATGAACTTGGCCATCTTCTTGTGGGACATTTTGATCATTTTCTTGGGTGTGATGACACCCCTTAACACGTTGCCCACACCCACTAAACAATTTGTAAAACACGATTTCCCAACATCACCATCTATTATATCAATTGAGGATTAACATGCAGCTGGTTATCAAGTACTTACACAGAAAACCTCACTACAACAATCCTATACTACTCTCAAAATGAAACCCTCAACCTAATATAACATATCTACAAGAACATAATAAAGCTTGTTACAAACCCTAATATGTATACGTGAACCAAGAGAGAATGAGAGTGAACGTGAAACTGATCGAGTGAATAATGACCCACCATCAGTCATCTAAGACTTAAGTACCCGAGTCACACAAGATCCTAAGATCTACGTGTAAACCCGAATGAACTTGAGATATATACATCCAGCCCCTCAACATTTCATAAATAAACTTGTAAAACCTTTTAACCATAAATACTACAAAATATATCCAGATATTAAATGATAACAAAAATGTTAATTTGTTTATTATGAAAATATCATTTATATTAACTTCCTCCCTCAAACTAACCATTTTGAAAGCAATTATTTAGAAGAGAAAGGATAAAAGAAACATAGTTTATCACTAAAAATCTCTTGTTGTAAAGACATAAGAGACTTAGTGAATATATCTACTACCTTAATTAATTTAATAACTCCTTTTATAATTTTTTTCTCTTATGAAATGAACATCACTTTCCAAATGTTTGGTTTTATCATGAAAAATAGGATTCATAGCCAATTTAATGGTTGAATCATTGTCACAAAATATATTTGTTGGAACAAGACTCTTAAAACGAATATCATATAAAATTTTCAAAACCCAAATTAATTCACAAGATAATGAACCCAAAGCTCGATATTCAAACTCTGTGGACGAACGAGATATAGTAGATTGCTTCTTGCTCCTCCAAGAAATAAGAGAATCACCAAAATAAACCACATAACGAGTAACAAAATTTCTAGAGAAAAGTCTCTTAGCCCAATCAGCATCTGAATAGCCTTTTAACAAATGAGAATCAGATTGAGACTTCAAATAACTAACACTTTACCAAGGATGAGTTTAAGGTACCTTAACAGCCTCATTACAACTTGAAGATGAACTTTAGTGGGTTTATGTATATACTGGCTTAAGATTTGAACATAATATGCAATATTTGGTCTAGTAATAGTAAGGTAAACACGTTTTCCAACAAGTTTTTGAAAGTCAGTTATATTCTCTAATAAAAAATCATTATTATTATCAAATACAATATTTGACTCAATAAGAGTCTTAATAGGTTTGCAATCTAGCATACCAAAATCATGAAGTAACAATATTTCCTTTGATACATACAAATACCATCTGGAACATCCACAACTTCAATACCTAAAAAATATTTTAATTTTCCCAAATCTTTATTAGAAATTGATATTTCAAAAAACCTTTTACTTTGGTTATTTCAGACTCACAATTTCCAGTAACAATGATATCATTTACATATACCAACAATATTATAACCATCTTTCCAGAAAATTTAACAAACATAGAGTAATCATTATAACTTTGTTTAAACTAAAGCTAACTAAAGAATTACTCAACTTTTCATTCCACTTACGTGGAGCCTGCTTTAAACCATACAATGACTTTAACAACTTACAAACTCTATGGTCATTTTTACTGTGATATCCAGGAGGTAAAACCATATAAATATCCTCTTCAAGAGAACCATATAAAAAAACATTGTTAATATCAAACTGATACAAATTCCAACCATAGTTAACATCTAAGGTAACAACCACACAAATAGCAACAATTTTGGCTATAGGAGCAAAAGTCTCCTCATAGTTAATGTCATCCCTTTGATTATAACCTTTAGCTACAAGACGAGCTTTATGCCTCTCTATCTCACCATTGGCCTTATATTTAATTTTGTAAATTCAACGAAAACCAATAAGCTTTCTATTTTTAGGTAAATCAATTTTTATCCATGTATTAATCCTATACAATGCTTCCATTTCTTGATTCATAACCTTAACCCATTTAGGATTAAGGGAAGCGTCATAGTAACACTGAGGTTCAACAGTTTTATCAAGGTTGGAAACAAAACACTTATTATCAGAAGTTAAATTGGAGTAATTAAGTGTCTTTCAATGTTATATTTATATTTACCTTCTATAATACAATTACTAAACCTAGATGATAGACGAGTTTCTCTCCTAGTACGTGTGAGACCAATATATTGAGTATCAAGAGATTAAGAATCTAAATGACTACTTTCCTCAGTCCCGATAAGAGAACCAGGAGAGTCAGGAGAATCAGCAAAACTAGGACCACACCCATCAGATAAAGGCATATTGGACCCTTCAAACCCTAACCTAGTACCTGTATCTTCTTATGTAGGAACTGTTTTATTAAGGTTCAAAGGAGAGCTAGCATCATCTAACTGATGATCCAGTCTCTAATTTTTATTAGAAAAACCATCATTAAAAAAGTTTTCAGAAGGCAAAGGTTCATCATAGGGAAATGGATCAACCCCACTAGAACCATCACTAGACTTACTAAAAACAGGACTTTGCATTCTGAATGGAAACACAGACTCATAGAATCTAACATCCATGGAAAAAAAAAAATACAGAATTAGAATTAATACTTAAAACTTTATACCCTTTCTTTTCTAAAGAGTAACCCATAAAAACACAACTTTCAAAAAATTATCAAAATTAGGAGACTTTTTAGAAACCAACTCATAAGGAGATGATCCTTTCGAAACAGAAGAAGAAGTTCTATTAATCAAAACACTGATGTAAGAATAGCATCACCCCAATACTTTAATGGAACTCCTAATTGAAACATAAGAGATCTTGCAACATTAAGAATATCCATGTGTTTTCTCTCCATAACTCCATTCTGTTGTGGAGTGTAAACATAAGAAATTTGATGAATAATTCCATTATTATCATTAAAAGTTTTAAAATGAAAATTTATAAATTCACTTCCATTATCATCCTTATGGTTTTAATAAAATTGATTTTTTAACATATTAAAAAATGTAACATAATTTTGAAAAACTTATTGCTTAGACTTAAGGAGAAAAACCCAAGTAGCCCTAGTGAAATCATCCACTATAGTTTAGAAAAACCTAAAACCTCCTACACACTCAATCCAATTTGGTCCCCACACGTCTAGATGAATGAGCTCACCAAGAACTTTAGTAACATGAAGACTATTATGAAAAACATCCCTAGTCTGCTTAGATTTTTGACAAACCTCACAAGGAGGTAAAGAAACATTATTAAAAGTAAGTTTATTTTTTAGAATGTTTAAAGCTTGGTCACTAGGATGACTAAGTCTCCTATGCCAAGTAAACTTAGAGACACAACAAACACCTTTGAAATAGAGGATTTATTACTTGAAATATAGGGATCAAGATAATAAATTCCCCCAGATTGATTACCAGTCTCCACCGTCCCCTTGGACTGTGAATCCTGAATATGAAAGTTATGTTCATTAAAAACTTCATATTTGTTATCCTGAATATAGGGATCACGATTGCATGTTCCCAGTTTTATTAATTTGAGCAGATGAACCATTTGAATGACTAACCCTTAGGTTTAATCTAGACATATCAATAGAATCTTGAAGATGTGACTCAGAACTAATCATATGTTGACTAGCTCCAGAGTCACCAACCCAATTATGACAACTAGTATTAAGAAAAGAGTTACATGAAATACTTTCCATGTTGGCATTGGCAGATGTCTCAACCAAACCTTGTGTATTTTCACCAATGAGACAGAGAAACTTAGCATATTGCTCATTAGTATAAAAACCAGGGGCAAAGGCAGTATAGGGACTAGCAGGTGTGCTGCCCCCTCCAACATTTTTCATTTTACTTATATACTATTAGATATAAACATTATTACTTATTTTTAGCCCAAAATAAAAACTAATCCCAGTCCCAACGCCCCTTTAGCCCAATTTCCTTAATATTGTGGTTGGACGATTAAAATTTGCATATTCAATAACAAAAACATCAGTTATAATTTGACTGCAGTTAAATCATAGGCAATTGGCAAAGGGGCTATAGTGCAAATTACATTCACATCACTTTCTTTTACAAACTTCAAGTTCAAGAAAAGATAATTTATAATTCTTATCTTATTAGTTAATACATATTTATGTTATTTTTTACTTATGATTAGTATATTTTAGCAATATAATTCATAACTAATGACAGTATTATGATTAGTTGATTGACTTCTTAAATTTTATAATAATAGGGTAAGCCATGAGTAAGAAAATAATTATTGAATTCCTGAAAAAATCGATGTAGTTCCTATTTATACCATTTTTTTCTTTATCATTGTCTCTTTCAATTTTACAGAGTCGATTATGGTATTTGAATAATTTTTTAAATATATATAAGCCCCATTTATCCTAAAATCCTAACTCCGCACCTACAAAAAATGAAAATCATTAGTTCTAAACCCAAGGGATTCACTCTGAAAAACAGAAGCTGAATTACTAGAAAAACTTTTGTTTTGATTGTTAACTTCAAACCTTGGCTTATAGTCCTTTAGATATCCTATTATTTTGAAACATTTTTCTGTAGAGTGACCCTTAAGACCACAATTTTTATACTGTGGTATTTGACCTTTAGATTTAGACCTTTTCTGAGCAACAAGTTTAGACACAAAAGTGGAAGATGAGGTTTTAGAATTCAAGTTCAAAGAACTGGAACTATGTCTTTTATTAGATTCCTCATGAGACACTAATTAAGAGAAAGCAGTTTTAACTGAGGGAAGAGGTTCCATTAATAAAAATGTGACTTTTAACTTGATTATAGGACTCATCTAACCCAATAAAAAGTATATTAACTTCATAAGCTTTGAATGATTTTTAAATCAATTAGCAGCTTCACAAGTACACTCAGTAAGATTAGTTAATCCATCAAAGTCTTTCCAATAAGAATGAAGTTTTCTAAAATAATCAGACAAGTACATACTACCCGGAGTGAGAGAATTAATCTTTTGATGAACACTGAAATAAGATAACCATCTATTTTATGATACATTTTAGACAACTCATTCTATAAATCATGCACACTTTCAGAGCAGGCATGATTAGCATACAAATTTTCAAAAGAAGATCCAAGAATCCAAGAACAATTGATAGCATTAGCACGTTCTCATTTAGACTCTTTAATGGGATCATTAACATGTTTAGGAACAGTTTCGTCAGTAAAACCAAGTTTGTTATGAGACTTTAAAGAAACCATAGATCTGCGCTATATCCTCAAATTTTCAGTCCGTAACAGTTTGAAACTAATGACGTTAGTAATAGTATTATCAGAGGGATGGACATATAAAGGATCATCAAAGTTCACAGCAGGATCAGATTTGGATCGTGACCCACCAGTGTTTCAGTCACAATACCAATCATATTAACAATTAACCAGTAAAAAAATAATCACAAGAAAAAACATAGACAACCGTGAAAGCCTTAGAGTCCAAATGGTTACCTCGGTATGTTGGAACCCAAGACAAGCAATCATAGTGTCAAGAAAAATCAATGACAAACAACTAAAAAGTAACTAGCGTACTCAAGACAACCAAGATCTCCCAGAACAATAATAGGAAAATAAGGTACACAAAAGCCTCACAGCAAGTCTAGAAGAAACAAATAGCAAAACAGAGAACTAATCGACTCTCATATTTGTTCCCTGCTAAGGTTTATCGGTAATGAACTTTGACCCTTAGAGAGTTATTTCAGATCAACGAGATTAACTGAAAAATCCGGTAGAAGAGAACATCCTCCACCCAACCAAAGAGAAGAAACGCTAAAATGGTGTTCTAAATCTGAAAGAAATACACAGAAAACTTGTAGTAACCAAGATCGAAGAACATATTGATCAAGAACAAACGATTGCAACAAAGGCAAACAGAAACCTTAGATATTCACACGAACAGAAGAGTATCTAGTTTTTAATAGGAAAACTAGATTGGAACAATTTGTGAAGATCTATAATAATCATTCAAAAACAAAGAACAAAGAAAAGGAACCAAAATAGTTACCTCGATTATCAAAGAAGACAAAGAATCTACGAATGATCAGTGACAAAAATCGGAGCCTTAAAGCTCTGATACCATGTAAAAACATGATTTCCCAACATCACCATGTATTATATCAATTGAGGATTAACAGATAGGTCGTTTTCAATTACTTACACAGAAAACCTTACTACAACAATCCTATACTACTCTCAAAATGAAACCCTCAACCTAATCTACATATCTACAAGAATAGACGAAAGCTTGTTACAAACCCTAGAACAAATCCTAATCTATATACATGGATTGAGAGAGAACGAGAGTGAACGTGAAACTGATCGAGTGAATAATGACCCACCATCAGTTGTCCAAGCCTTAAGTACCCGGGTCATATCGTATCCTAAGATCTACGTGTAAACCTAGATGAACTTGATATGTATACATCCAGTCTACTCAACATTTCATAAATAAACCTACAAAACCTTTTATCCACTAATACTACAAAATATATCCAAATATTAATTGATAACAAAATGTTAGTTTGTTTATTATGAAAATATTATTTATTTTAACATAATCACACCATTTTTCTTCCTATATCTCTCTTTCTCTCTCTACCTCTTAACATGTTATCATATAGGAACACCATTTCCTATACGGTGTTAAGGTCATGTTAAGGGTTGAGGTGACATATAAAGTGGTGTTATAATGTGACCCTTACCTATATGTCTAAGAACTTGGGTGTGTCTTTATATTTGAAAATTAACAAACCAAACACAATATTGATTAAAACATAAATCCACAATCTTATGGCAATTATTTCTATTTTTATTTCTATTTCATTCTACTATCACACTCATATATATAATGATTTCAACTTAACTGATAAAAAAGTATTATGAGTCTTGAATCGATAGTTGTTTTTCGTTTTTCATTTTGTATGTTTCGATCTGCATTGAAAAGGATTTTTCTTTTTATCTTTTTATAGTTGCATATTATTTAAGCAATTAATTTTGATTCAAATGTCAGAAAATTATAAAAAAAAATTGACGATTAAGCATAATATTAGAAAATTTTCTTTTGTTGAGTTTGGATTTAGGTGTTTATTCTTCTGGAATAATATTATTTAACTTGGAAAATGTGTCAGATACTTTACTAAAAAAAATCATATCTTTAGTTTACCAACAATATTATATATATTTCATGAATCATATATGGATCAAAATAATTATTTATTTTTTAATACGAATTGTGAATTGGAACATGATCCCCCTTTTACTGTAGCCTACTAGGAGCTCTTTAGTACCTTGTATTCACCCATCAAAATATTTCATTTGTTCAACATATTTGTTTGTAAATATACGATCCTCGAGAGCCACATATGCTTGCTCTCAAATGGATCTTGAGATACATTTGAGGGACTCTTGATCACGGTCTTCGACTACATGTCTCTCATCATTCCACTCTCACTGCATACTCATATGAAAATTGGGGTAGGTGCCACGCCACTTGTTGTTCCACTTTAGCGTATTGTATTCCATGGAGATAGCCTTATTTCTTGTTCGTCTAAATGACAAAAGGATCATTCCCCATTCCAATGAAAATGATGACTATCTTGATAGCTAATACAGTCATCATCATAGGGCCATTGGTCTAATGGTAAGGAATGAGTCTCTCACTTGAGAGGTCATGAGTTTAAGTCTCGTTGGAGACATAGGTGGTAATTTAGGAGTAAATTAGTTTTTCGTTCCAAAAAAGCTAATATGGTTGTCGAAACCTATTGAATACAAAATCTTCTTCGCGAAATTTGTTGTCCACCTCCCAAGGCAACCATTGTCTATTGTAATATCAGTGCAATCTGTCTTCAAATGCGGTCCAAAACCAACACACTAAACACATAGAGATAGGCATAGACTTTGTTCGTGATTATATTGTTACATGCTCCATTTGTGCTCTGCACGTTCCATTCTCATCTCAATATTTGGAACTGTTCATTAAGGATCTACCATATACACTATTTTTTACTTCAATTTTAGTTTAAACGCCCACAAAAATCCTTCTGACCAAACTGTCGGGGGGGGGGGGGATGTTAACGTATATTGTTTATAGCCCATGTATGTATTTGAAACACCTCTCGCTTACCTTTTAAAACCATTTAAATTTAATAAAATAAGTTCAAAGTTTTAGTTTTGGAAAAATATTAGGTCCCAAAGTTTCAAAATGATTTGACAAACAGCAAGGATGTGTTGAAAACAGCAAGGATGTGACAATATAATATCATAATATAATTTGACAAACCACATATGACGTGACCTTTTCAAAAGACCTTGCTACTTATATTCTTGCCTCTAAAGTCTTCAATCTAAGAACATATCATAATAAGTTAGGAAATGGAATTTCCTAGTGAAAATTTCCGAGGTTGATTCATTCAGAGTAAGAAGATAACAATCTATCTCACTTTAATCAGAACCCAAAAAATTAAGAAAACGTCACAAATAAAATGAGGGTTCTATAGAACCAAACCGAACCAAAAAAGGTATTATATATGTCCCATAATTCCAAACTTATTTAAAAGGATAAACATTGGTTAGCAAAGATTTGGCAAACTCGTATCAAAACTCGAAAATGGTAAATAAGGAATAATACACAATATAATATGCAATACATGCAACTACTCCCATCCCTTGTCAATCTCATAAAATCCAAACTCACCACAATAGATGGTTAAGCAATCGAACTCATGACTAACCCTCCTTTTTTCTCATTTATAAACTAGACACTAGTGAACCATCACATTAGGCCACACAAGAGGTAACTAGCGCAACATGTGGAGTGACGAATATATAGAAATTTATTCACAATGACTAACAAGACTAACGATCAATTTGGGTACCTGAGATCTCTTAGTCAAGCCCATCCTAGCATGTATGCAACAAGTAGAATGCTCAAAAGTATTTTTCCAAAATAACAACTAACTTTTACCAATAAATAATATTTCAGAAAAATGATTTCATGAATGCAAACAATACTCGTATAATCCATATAGTAAGAAAGGTTTGTATATATATATTACAATATAATAAAAACTAAGAAAAGAAATCAATTTAGGGATGTGTACTCCAAGTAAACTCACCTTAAAGGTTTAGTAATGTAAAACTCCTTCTTCTAAGCTTGATGCTCTTCAATATTCACCTATTGATGTAAAGCATAGGTTACTAAAAGTGAAATATACCCATCCAAGGTCATATTATAACAAAACTCAAATAACCCATTTTTCTAACATATATCTATCATATAAGGATTAATGGATGTGACAGAAAATGAATCCGACGTCAAGTGCATAAGTTATGAAAAAAATGACATGTATGGGATCGACCAACACATGACCCACATGTTTTTATGCCTTTAGAAAGCATATGGCCTATGCACACCATGCATACAACCTAAAAAATGCAAAGTTTTCCTATTAAGCCATTATACTTTGCCTAAATGCTTTTTTATATATCAAATTATACCAACTATTGTTAAACATCACAAGCCTAGGAATAGCCAATTCCCATGTCTAAAACCTTAAATCTTCGTATTTCATAAGTTTGCGTATCCACATTGGGATTAATGCATCAAATTCTCCATATAATCATAAAATCCAAACAATTACTTGCTTATCAACTCCATTTCTGTCACACCCCCGAACCAGATGGCGGAAACGTCTGAGGGCTCTTGTGACTTAATTGAATACCATCACAATGATTATACATGAATCATAACATCATTCATCACCATGCATTGAAACATTACAACTGATATTGTTTACCTTCAGTACATTGTTTTAAACATTACAATTCCATAACACAAACCGTTTGATCATTAATATAAGCAAAACACCATGATATAACTTGATACATATTCTTCTGTTTACCTGTTACCTGAGAATACAAGTTATTTTGAAAACGGTCAACATATGAAATGTTAGTGAGTTCATAAGTAATGTTATGGAAAAATGATTTTTGTGAAGATTGCAAACCCAGAAAATCCGATATTTTCTGAAAAGAGCATTTGAAAAAAAAAAGTGTGAAGATCCGTAAATATGCTTGTCGATTTTGAAAACATGAATAATTGTTGAAATTTGTATACATCACATAGGTTAAAATGTTGAACTCCCCGGGAAAACCCGATGTTTTCCCAATGCGTAAATTACATGACTTGTTTATTGTTATACCGATACGACGATTGTTTTTGATTACCCAGGTGACATTGGATTAATTAAGGGTCGTGAGTTGTTACAATCACGCATTATTGAAAATGACTAGTTTATAACTACAAATTATGAACGATCCTTGAGGCGTCGTCCATACTACTCACATAATCCAACCACCCTGACTTCTCTTGTTTAACGTCACGAATTCGCTTACTCGGTTTCTCATAGCCCCACAACCGAGGAAAAAGGAGGGTAAGAAGCCTCCTTTATTTCCATAAGTCATTCAAGGCTATCGGGAATGCGAAAGGCACTTGGCCCGACTTGCATTTGACTTCTCGACTTCGCTAGCAGTACTAATGGACCCTTGGAGCCCAACAACACGATAGAGCTATTGAAAGTCCTTTTACATGGAATTAGGTCATAGAAGGCCCATTAACATGTAAGCGCGTCCCCTTCGGGCCCAAAGATCATGCTATTGGGCTAGCAAGGCCCAACAAGCACGATTTGAAACTTTCAATCCCAAAGATTGAATATTGACTCCTCGTAGTTATCGCGTGTTTATTGAAGTACTATGGTTTATTGATTTTTGTTTTGTTTTTGATTCGAGACCAAATCAATTCTTTTGGTGACGATATTGGTTGTTGAATGTGTATTCGTTATTACGTTTCGCCAGTAGTCGTGGATCTCGTATTTTGTCTTAAGGGATTTTTTTTGTTTAAAAGTAAGATTTTTACCTATTCACAACCCTTCTTTTACAAAGTTAACACTTTTAGTCCTTTATATAAAAGAATTTCCATTTTAGTCCTTAAACCATTTTTCTTGACACCTTAGTATCATAACTTGTTGAAAAGACATTTTTAGCCCAAATTTGCTTTGTAAAAAGCTTAAGTCCTTCCAGAATGAAGTTTTCTCGGTTAGAACCCCCATTTTCGCAACTTTTATAGTTTTGGCCCAAAATAGAAAATTTTTACATTTTTGATCCTTTTTGAATTTGAAAAACATTTTTGACCTTTGAAATGGTTTTAATACACTTTAAACCCCCTGTTTTACAGAAAACTTCCTTTTCAGCCCCTCAAACTTGGAAATCTCGCATTTTGGAGCTCATTGGGCCGAAAAGCCCAAATTTAGCCCATTAAATTCAAAATTTACATTTTAAGCCCCTAAAAAATGTTAATGTTCAGAAAATTGTTATAGAAACTGTTTGAACCCTTTTGAACCTCCAGAAATTTTAATTTGTCGGTTTGGGCCCTTAGTTTTGTATTTTTGGCAATTTAAGCCCAAAAATGAGTTTTATGTTCAAATATGTTCATCCTAACCATATAAACTATTTTTCTTGACTTGATTAGTGTAAAATAGTTTAGGTTATGATTATTTCCTTTCCCATGGTTTAGATCTCGTTTTTACACACTTGTTGAATAGCATATTCATCACAAACACAAAATATCACACATACATGCATCAAATCACACATAGCATACATTTACACATAAATCTACACATTTACTTGTATTCTCCCCCATAAAACTCATAAAAAACGAAAAGAAGGGGTATAAAACTCACCTTGAGTTGTGGATCGGTTTTGAAGAAGATTTGGAGAAGTTTGGTGCTATTTTCGGCCCTATCAAGTGATGGGTTTTAGCCATAAGAACTTTCCTATGTGCGCATGCAAAAACCTAATGCTCGGATCTAGGCTTTCTAATAAACATGCATTGAATCCAAGTCTTCTAATGACTAATTAGGTTAAATAACAACATTGAAACAGATCTAGAATCATACCTTTGAGTTCCTTGTTGATCTTGAGGTCTTGGAGCTTCTAGAGTCACAAATGTCACTCCTCTAATGGCTTACAAACACCAATAGCAATAAGAATGATTTAGGAAAGAGGAGAGGGAAGGAATTTCGACCAGAGGTTCCTTGCTTTTTGTCAAGTGTCGAATTCCATCAGCCATAGGGTCTATTTATACTTGTAGACTCCTTAAGGGTTACAACCTAAACCCTAATTGGATAATCTTCTCTTAAGGCTATCCAAATCCATTCCATAGATAACTCTAATGGACGATTTTAGCTATCCTAAAGCCTCTAGAATCCGTCCATAGCTTATCCAAATGGATTTACAGTCTAAAGCTTAACTATCAAACAATTGACAGTTTATACCCCTTTATTTAATTAATCTCTTTAAGTCACCAAATTAATTCTAATTAATTCTATGACTTATATTAATCAAATAACAAATATATTATTCATTATATTATTCTCATAATATATTAATAATATTTACTCTCTCTTAATAAATCATCCTATCAAGTTGCTATGGTGAAGGCAACCCAAAAGGAGCATGTACAACCGGATCAAATACTTGTCTAATATAGTTACAGGCTTAGACACTATTCCAACAGTCTCCCACTTGGATAAGTCTAGTAACTATACAAGTACAATTCGGTTTGCAATCGTAGCTCTCAAAGATGCTGTCAACTCTGATCTAATCAATCTTGTCCTTTAGATAAGGGAACGTACAGTCCTCTGTTAGATATCATGCTGACAATCCTATGGAATGGTTAGTCACGCATTTAGGTTTCTCGATCTCTGATTTATTTGACATAGAACTTAATCGAACACATCAATTCAGTTCTGACCGGGCCCGGCACATAAGTCAAATCAAATCATCGAGCGGCCGAGATATCGCTTTTACCTTCTTAGATAAAAGTTACAGATAAACTTCGACTTATATGCATTTACTTATTCATTAACCAACTATACACAACAATACGTTTTATAACACCAAGTTACTGATGCGTTTTCGTATTATCAATGTACAACCAATTAACAAATAATAAACCATATATCTAGGTTTTAAGACTATATGATATTATCGTCTTGCGATCACTTTTTATATCGTATTCCATAAGGTGATTCCAGCAAGCGCGGGTTTATTCCAATGCTCAAAACTAGTTCATAAGCACTCATGAACGTTGCAGCAATCCTTTGCTATGTCTAACACCATTTAGACATTCTACACACCAATTCATGACAACCTTCATTCATATCTACTCCCAACATATGAACGATTGTGGACCATTTGAATAATTCGATTATTCCTAATAAACTCAATTATTCTGGAAGTCAAAACATGCAAGGTGAAACAATAGGTAAACAATTAACATAAGATAGTAACATTACTCATAAATAAAACTCCTTTATTTAATCATCAAATGTCAATTACATTTATCTATTACACGTTTCTAATACTATCTAATCTATGCTAATATCATCCTTCAGCCCAATACTCCTAGCATGCTGCAAGTGCTTACCCCTACTCAGTCCCTTCGTAAGCGGATCTGCTGGGTTATCTTCTGATGATATCCTCTTCACTACGAGTTGTCCTTCTTCTACACGATGTCTGATGAAGTGATATTTTCTGCCGATATGTCTTGATCTACCATGATCCCTCGGTTCCTTGGTCAAGGCCACCGCTCCTTCGTTATCACAGAAAATCTCCATGGGCTCCTTTATGGCAGGTACGACTCCAAGATCACCGATGAAGTTCTTTAGCCATATTGCCTCCTTCGACGCTTCGCTCGCTGCAATGTACTCTGATTCGCACATTGAATCAGCTACGGTTTCCTGCTTGGAACTCTTCCATGTCACTGCTCCTCCATTTAGGGTAAAGACCCAGCCCGACTGTGAACGGTAGTTGTCCCTGTCGGTCTGAAAGCTGGCGTCACTATACCCTCGCACCTTCAAGTCATCACTCCCTCCGAGGACTAAGAACCATTCCTTCGTCCTCCGAAGGTACTTAAGGATGTTTTTCACCGCAATCCAATGTGCTTTGCCAGGATTCCCTTGATATATGCTAACCATGCTCAAAGCGAAGGCTACATCAGGGCGAGTACAAGTCATAGCGTACATGATTGAGCCAACTGCGGAAGCGTATGGTACTCGGCTCATTTCTGCTATTTCAGCTTCGGTACTTGGACTTTGAGTCTTACTCAATTTGGCATTACTTTGTATCGGTAGTTCTCCCTTCTTTGAGTTTTCCATACTAAAGCGTTTTAGTACTTTCTCTAAGTAAGTATTCTGACTAAGTCCAATTAGTCTCTTACTTCTTTCTCTTACTATCCTTATTCCCAAAATGTAAGAAGCCTCTCCGAGGTCCTTCATAGCGAAGCACTTCCCGAGCCAGGACTTAACTTCCTGCAGAGTCGGGATGTCGTTTCCTATGAGTAAAATGTCATCGACATATAGAACGAGGAAGCTTACTATACTCCCACTGGTTTTGACATATACACAAGATTCGTCTTCGCTTCGTACAAATCCAAACTCTTTGACTTTCTCATCGAAGCAAAGATTCCATCTGCGAGACGCTTGCTTAAGTCCATAAATGGACTTCTCAAGCTTACACACTCTATCCGGATGCTTCGGATCCACAAACCCCTCTGGCTGAGCCATGTAAACATCCTCAGCCAACTTTCCATTAAGGAAAGAGGTCTTGACATCCATTTGCCAAATCTCATAATCATGAAACGCGGCAATTGCTAGCATCACTCTTATAGATTTAATCTTCGCAACTGGTGAGAAGGTCTCATCATAGTCAACTCCGGGAGTTTGAGTAAAGCCCTTCGCGACCAATCGCGCTTTATATGTGTGTACGTTCCCATCCACGTCGGTCTTCTTCTTGAAGATCCATTTGCACCCAACGGTCTTGCGTCCGGGCACGTGATCAACCAAATTCCAAACTTGGTTATCATACATGGATTGGATCTCGCTATCCATTGCCTCTTTCCACTTTACAGACTCTGGGCCTGCCATGGCTTCCTTATAGCTATTAGGTTCATCAAGGCTTACTAGTGTACCATCACTAATATACGTGTCCCCTATGAAAGCCATAAAACTGGGGATGAACTCTAACTCTATCGGAACGTCTAAGAGGTAAGGATTCGTCAATCGGTTCAACCGGAGTTTCCTCCTCGGGTTGAACACCAGCGGTAGAGGTTCCTTCATCTATCGATTCTTGAATCTCTTCAAGTTTGATTTGCCTCCCACTGTCTCCTTGGCTTATGAGTTCTCGCTCTCGGAAAACTCCTCTCCTCGCAACGAAGACAACATTGTCCTTCGGTCTATAGAAGAGATATCCAAAGGATGTCTGCGGGTACCCGATGAAAATACATCGCTCACTTCGAGGTTCAAGCTTGTCGTGAGTATCTCGTCTTACGAAAGCCTCGCAACCCCAAACCTTGATATGTGCCAACGAGGGAGCTTTCCCTGTCCACATCTCGTGAGGTGTTTTGGCAACCTTCTTAGTAGGGACTCGGTTAAGGATATGGGCGGCAGTCTCTAAGGCATACCCCCAAAAAGAGATTGGTAGCGAAGCACGACTCATCATAGAGCGAACCATATCCAATAAGGTTCGATTACGCCTTTCTGCCACACCATTCAACTGCGGTGTCCTAGGAGGCGTCAATTGTGAAACTATTCCACACTCCTTGAGATAATCGTGGAATTCAAGACTTAGGTACTCTCCTCCTCGATCGGATCGAAGCATCTTGATTTTCCTGCCCAATTGATTCTCCACTTCATTCTTGAACTCTTTGAACTTTTCAAAGGTGTCTGACTTTTGCTCTATTAAGTAGATATACCCATATCTACTATAGTCATCGGTAAAAGTCACATAGAAGCGGTTCCCATCCTTCGTGGTTGATCTAAACGGTCCACACACATCGGTATGTATTAGGTCCAATAGACCCTCGCCCCTTTCACATGTACTCGTGAAGGGCGACTTAGTCATCTTTCCAAGCAAACAAGACTCGCATGTGTCATCTTCCCTAAGGTTGAATGACTCCAACACTCCATCCTTTTGGAGTTGGGCTATGCGTTTCTTGTTGACATGTCCAAGACGACAATGCCACAAGGATGCTTTATCCATACTAGTGGAAGAATCAATATTCAAAACATCATTTCCTAAGTTATCAACAATCATAACGGTTTCATATATTCCATTACATGGTATAGCTTCAAAGTAAAAGACACCATTTAGATAAGCCAAAATAGAACCATTCTCATTATTAAAAGAAAATCTAAATCCTTGTCTATATAAACCATGAAATGAAATGATGTTTCTTGCCATTTCTGGCGAATAGCAACAATTGTTCAAATCTAAAACTAAACTATTCCTAAGCACTAAGGAATACACTCCAATCTTGGTCACAGGCGACGATCTTCTGTTCCCCATGATTAGATTGATCCTTCCTTGCTCCACATCCCTACTTCTTCTTAGTCCCTGCACATTAGAACAAATGTGATAACCACAACCGGTATCAAGAACCCAAGAAATAGCATGATTAGAATCGTCAGATTTGATTGTATATATACCTGCGAAAGATGGCTTGATCTTTCCTTCTTTGATTGCTTGCAGGTAATCCGGGCAGCTTCTCTTCCAATGTCCTATCTTGTGGCAGTGGTGGCACTCTGCCTCCTTCGGGTTAGAGCAAGGCTTAGCGGGATCAACTTTGGTCCCACTAGAAGAGGCACCATCTCGGGCTTTCACCTTGCGATAGTTCTTCGATGAAGCTTTCCTCTTCTTTCCCTTCCCTTGTCCAATAGCCAAGACAGGAGCAGCGGGCGGATTGGGAGTGGGTGCAACAGATTTGTCCTTGAAGTTGCTCTCAGCAACCCTCAAGAGACCTTGGAGCTTGCTTAGGGTGACCTCTTCTTTGTTCATGTGGTAGGTCATCCTAAATTGGTTGTACATCGGAGGCAAAGAGTGAAGCACCATGTCGATCGCCAAATCCTCACCGAAGTCAACATTTAACTTGCGAAGGCGGTCGACATACCTTTGCATCTTTTGCAAGTGCACGGTAAGAGATTCTCCATGACCCATCTTCGCGGAAATCATGTTAGTGAAAATCTCGTACCTCTCTTGTCTTGCGTTTTGGTGGTACCTCTCCAATAAGTCTTGATGCATCTCGTACGGGTACATGTCCTCGTAGGACTTTTGGAATTCGGAGTTCATGGTGGCGATCATGATGCAATGTACCTTCGTTGCATCTCGCTCATGACTTTCAAAGGCGGTGATTTCGGCGGGAGTAGCAACTTCGGGGTTGATTTTCTCGAGCTTCTCATCGAGGACATACTCCTTATCCTCATAGCGAGCAATGGTGCGAATGTATCTTATCCATTCGCTAAAGTTCGTTCCATCGAAGGTGACCTTTTGGAAAAGGCTCATCAACGTGAAAGAACTAGCAGCAGCGTTGTTTGCGTTCGACATCTACAATTAGAAAAGGACAAAGATAGATTAGAATAAGAATCCCTAATTATCACCCAATAAGAAAATTAGGGCTAGGATCCAACAATAACATTTACATACTAGAAAAGGGATGCCGTAATCTAACATGCAAATAAATTGAAGGTAAGTGAATGACGATTCACTAATTCTCCATCACAAAACTTAAACTATTAGTCCTAAGTGTTTTTGAGAATTCCTAGGTTCGGATGAGATTCATTGAAACTATTCAATGGCATGTTTAAATCTCGATATGCCCCTCTCGTTTGTGACTGGGATGCCGAGGATCACAAAGCGGGTGTGAATTACCATGCAAATTCACATGGTGCCTTCATTGTAACAATCACCTATTCGATGTGCCGGTAAACCACACACGCTCCATCGAACTATGATAAACAATGAATCACCCTTTGCCACCTCCGCTTAGAACCAATTAGTGTGCCGGTAAACCACACACGCTCCACTAACATCTTAGCAAGGTGCAAAGTGTAATTTCATGGGATTGCATCAATTCACTTTTCCTAAAGTAACTAGGATTGGGAAATTTTGGAAAAATATGTGTAGTTACTTTGTATTTCTTATTATACTTTTAATGAGAGAATGAGGTTGCCCTATCCTACCCGTTCGGCTAACGACCCTCCACCAATCAAGCAAGCGGTGGGTATGAGTGTACACCCATTAAGCGCCATTTTATAGGCCGCAACCTTATACCCACCTTATAGATCGGCTTCGTGAATGAGGCCTACTAACGGTAAGACTAGCATTTAGTTATATATATATATATATATATATATATATATATATATATATATATATATTATTCTAGTAATATCATATTAGTATAGGGTTGTATTTTAAAACTTTTAAAATCTAGGGTTTGAAATTTAAGTTGTCTAAATTAAAGCTTTTAATCACAAAAGTAAATTTCAAAACATGAGGGTAGGTTTTAAACATTTAAAACATGGAGGATCAAATAACAAATAATTCCAATTAACAATTAATATCCTAATTATCTATATTTGATTTATTGAAGATTTCTTTGAAAGATAATTACCAAAATTGTTAAATAATTAATTAATTATCATATAAGGAAATTAAATATTTAATTAGTTGATAAATATCTTTTTCTAGATCAAGATAATAGTCATATATATCATAAAATCGGATTTAGGTTGATCTATTATGATTAAGGTAAGTTTCCATAAGATAAACACAAAGAAATCTCGAATCTGGTCATTCCTGACGCCTGGACTCGCCGAGTGCACAAGGGGACTCGCCGAGTCAGGCCTACTCGCCGAGTCCACCTTGGGACTCGCCGAGTCAGTGACTCAGAAACCAAAAAATCGAATTTTGTAGGTTTGTTTCAGTTAATCAAGCAACAATTTAAAGAAAACCAAGCTAGGCTCTGATACCACTGATGGGTTTTAGCCATAAGAACTTTCCTATGTGCGCATGCAAAACCCTAATGCTCGGATCTAGGCTTTCTAATAAACATGCATTGAATCCAAGTCTTCTAATGACTAATTAGGTTAAATAACAACATTGAAACAGATCTAGAATCATACCTTTGAGTTCCTTGTTGATCTTGAGGTCTTGGAGCTTCCAGAGTCACAAATGTCACTCCTCTAATGGCTTACAAACACCAATAGCAATAAGAATGATTTAGGAGAGAGGAGAGGGAAGGAATTTCGACCAGAGGTTCCTTGCTTTTTGTCAAGTGTCGAATTCCATCAGCCATAGGGTCTATTTATACTTGTAGACTCCTTAAGGGTTACAACCTAAACCCTAATTGGATAATCTTCTCTTAAGGCTATCCAAATCCATTCCATAGATAACTCTAATGGACGATTTTAGCTATCCTAAAGCCTCTAGAATCCGTCCATAGCTTATCCAAATGGATTTACAGTCTAAAGCTTAACTATCAAACAATTGACAATTTATACCCCTTTATTTAATTAATCTCTTTAAGTCACCAAATTAATTCTAATTAATTCTATGAATTATATTAATCAAATAACAAATATATTATTCATTATATTATTCTCATAATATATTAATAATATTTACTCTCTCTTAATAAATCATCCTATCAAGTTGCTATGGTGAAGGCAACCCAAAAGGACCATGTACAACCGGATCAAATACTTGTCTAATATAGTTACAGCCTTAGACACTATTCCAACATCAAGTTCCTTAGATGGATCTCGACTTAGATGCTTCTTAGATGATGAGTTTTTGTGGAGAATATCCTTGAAAAGCTTCCTAATCTCGAAAACTTGGTGAAGAGATGAGAGAGTTTCTTGAGAGGATTTTTGAGTGAAGTGAGGGTGTGTGTGTTTGGGTTCGGCCGAGAGGAAGAAGGAGAGGAGAGAAGAGAGAGTGTGTGAGGTGATGGTTGTATAGAAGCATGAGATATTGCATGGAAGACCTCCATGTAAAAATGAGGTGGCAAATCTTAAAAGTCAACTCTCCCTTTTATTTGGGCTTGGGCCGAGAATGGAGAGGGAAAGAGAAAAGGATTGGGCCTTGTATGCTTAAGCCTATTTCATGGTTATGTTAAGTGATGTTTGGCCCAAATAAATATAAATATGATTTTTATAACCTATTAGGGCTAAATTAAGTTAATTATGGCCCAATATGGTCCATTTAAATAATTTATTTCACTCTAGGCCCAATATGGCTAAAAATATTGATATAAATGGAAGTGGATCCAATTAGAGCCCATTTAAGAGTTCTAAGCCCAAGATAGTCAAATTGGAAGCTTATTGGTCCATTGGGCCCAATAAGGAAGTCCTAGTCCAAAATGGACTTAAACAAGAACTTCTAGGGTTTCCAATTGCTTGTTGACTATTTGTAATGCTTGTATCAGGTGTTTGATTGAAATTTTGTTGTCATAGAGTAGGCATCATGCATGCTTTCATGTTTTTGATTCATAGTTGACATAAGTGTTGTAGTTACAAGGCACAAAATTTTCTAGTTGTGACAATTTCTGTAACGTCTCAAATTTTTAACCATTTTTTAAATGTAAGTAAATAATCCCAAAAATCATTCTCCATAAAAAGATAGTAATTACCAAATTGTTTCCAATATCATAAGTCAGGTCAAAAGTATAAATCATTATTTTCGGAAATCAAAATCATAATAATTCTAGATGTGTGTATAGTCAGACCACACAGTTCCTTTAACAGTGGAACTATCTGAAAAACATTTAAATTTAAAACATAAGATCAAAGGTTAGCGAGTTCCCAAACATACCACATATATCACTGTAAAGACAATGCATATAACTGTGGCTTTACAACCACTTTCGTGATAACTGCTCATGATCACTTTCGTGATAACTAGTCATAATGGTTTTCCTGATAACTGGATGCAACAACTTTCGTGATTATCGATTCATGACAAATTTCATGAAATCTCACCCTCTCGGTCTGTAGGCTCATGGATGGAGCCATTCCTCCATCATCCCATACAAGGTATATAAACATAACATACAATGAATGATGCAAGACTCCACTAGTCTAGTTAATCATACAATCATATCATAGCAATACACAAGCATTCTATACATAAATGATCCAATAATGACATAAGTAATATAGTGAGTAACTTACATGAAGATAGAATCACACTCCAAAAAAATCTATGCAAAGAAACAGCTAGCATGAACCATCTAATACCAAACAGAGGCAAATCCTCAGTCTAATACTCAAATCCATCAAAGTTCGACCAAAAATCAAACAGGTCTAAATGTCAACGACCAACAATGTAACATCCCAAAACAGAGGTAAATGTTTTAATTTAAACATCATCAATCCATATAATTGGTGTCACAAATTCAATCATAAAATAGTGTATCACAATCATTAGAGTAGAATTGAAATCAATGCGGAAACATAAGGGGATGTTGTACGATCACTCCGGGCCTTTCCCTTTCATACTGGTGTTGGATATAGTGTCTAAGTCCATAACTATATTCGGTATGTATTTGACCCGACTCGGCATGGTCCATTTGAGTTGCACTTCACCCGAACAATTTATGGATAATCTTTTGAGAATAGTACAAGTTATGATTTATTAATATATTATAAGTTCTAATATATTAATATAAGATCATATTATTTAATTAGTATTGATCTATAATTAATCTAGGATTTATTTAGAGGTCAAAGATATTACTAATTAAATATGGACTTCTATATTTATATAGTGTGGGCTAATGCTTATTTGGAATGGGCTAGGCTTGCATGGAAAGTCCATGGAGCTTTAACCCATGGATCTCATGGAAATGAAGAGACATGGGTATTAGGGTTTACATGGATGTAACCCTAATCCACCACACTATATAAAGGAGGCTTTGGTTATTGAAATCACACTAGTTGAGGTGAGTAAATCAAGAGGGCCGTTTTCAAGATAGTAGTGACTATTCTCTCAAAGTTCCAAGTTTGTGGTGATTTGTGATTTCCATTTCGGGCATTCACACTATTGGTGCTAGGCTCTAAAACTCCAAGCAATTAACTACTACTACAAGGTAAATATTTCTACTAGCTTTATTTGATTCATGTTCCCCATGCCATGCTAGTTAGGATATGAACCTTAGAAAACAATTATTTGCATGTATCTTAGACAAAAATAGATCCAAGGTTTATTAGGGTTGCATGTATACTTAGGAAGTGTTAGAATTCTCAAAACCCTTCAGTGGTATCAGAGCCTAGGCTTGTTTGTTTGATACTTGATGCAAAATATTGGAAAAAGTCGAAAAACTTGCTGTCTGCCTGGTGAACTCGTCGAGTCCATGGGGGGACTCGCCGAGTTCATGTGTATCTTCATCCTACTCGGCGAGTAGGTTCGTGCACTCGGCGAGTAGGAGCCACAGAGTGCAGATTTTCGACTTTTGCTACTGGAAATGGACTAGAAACATTATCCTAAACTGTTTTGGTGTTATAAAACTTGTTTTAGATGGTGTAATGTTTGTTCTAATCCATTTACAATGGCTAATATCAAATTTTCATGATTATATGTGCTCATATGGTCTTGAAACTTTGATATGGATATTCATGTTCTTGATCTTATGAAGTTAGATGATCATAGGAATTTTTTGTAACCTACTTGGTAGTTTAATTCTTGATCATAATGTGTTTTAATGGAGTCCATAACTTGTCCTTAAGTTATGGAAAACCAAGAGTCACACTTGAATTAAAACCATTAAAAGAACACAAGAGTTAGAAAAATGAAGAGTTTTCATTTTTATTACTCTATTTAACTCATAAGTTACAAGAAATGAAAAGTTTTGAAAGTTTACAAAACTTGCCCTCAAGTTTTGGAACAATTAAAGTCATATTAAAAAACTTTAGTTCCAACCATTAGAATTTTAAAAGTTAAAATTCAACCCTTATACTTATAATATTATAAGTTAATAATAATATATATATGTATAAGATCAAAGTCGTCTTACCGCTAGTATGCCTCATTCACGAAGCTAGTCTATAAGGTGGGTATAAGGTTGTTGCCTATAAAATGGCAACTTAATGGGTGTCCACTCTCACCCACCGCTTGCTTGACTAGTGGAGGGTCGTTAGCCGAACGGGTAAGACAAGGACTTATAAATTCTCATTAAAAGTATGATGAATATTATAAAGTAACTAAATGTTTTATTAAATTCCCAATCTTAGTTACTTTAGAAAAAATGTGAATAAGGTGCTAATCCATGAAATTACACTTTACACTTTGTCTAAGTCGTTAGTGGAGCGTGTGTGGTTAACTGACACACTAACTTGGACTTAACAAGGTAGGTAAAGGGTGACTTAATATTTATCATAGTATCGATGGAGCGTGTGTGGTTAACCGGCACATCGATTGAGGGGTAATTTATTAAGGGTACCAAGTAATTTGCATGGTTACTTCACACCTCGTTTTGTGATCCTCGGCATCCCAGTCACAAAACTTGGAGGGCACACTCGAGATTGAAACATGCCTTTGAAAAGTTCATTGAATCTCAAAAGAATCTAGGAATTTCTAAGAACCAAATTAAATATTTTTTAATATTTCGGCTTTGGTGGAAATTGGTGAATCATCATTCACCTACCTTTCAAATATGTTATTACTTAGATTACGACATACCTCTTCTAAGTATAATATATTGTGATTGGGTCCTAGCCTTAATACTACATTTGGGTGTTTTATTAAGGACTATCTCTATATCTAAGCTAATCCTTCTTTCTTCACTTATCAGATGTCTGCAAACAACGTTGCTTCTGGCTCTAATCCTAGTGGCTCCTTTTCTCTTATGAACTTGTGTGGGAAAGTCACTTTTGATGGATCCAACTTTAATGAATGGATCAGAAACATCATAATGATTACTCGCTACGAGGACAAGGAATATGTCCTCGATAAGGAGCTTAAGGAGATTGATGAGACAGTTGCTATTCCCCAAGAGATCGCTGAGTTTAGGGCACATGAAAGGGATGCCACCAAAGTGGCATGCATCATGATGGCCACTATGACCGCGGATCTCTAAAAATCCTATGAAGATTTCTATCCCTATGAGATGCACCAAGACTTGATGGAAAGATACCATCAAAGTGCTCGTGAAGAGAGGTATGAAATCATCTCCTCCATGATAATAACTCGCATGAAGGATGGCGAACCCATCACGGGCCACGTGCAGAAAATGCAAAGATTTGTGGACCGTTTGCTGAAGCTAAATGTGAACTTCCCTGAGGAGCTTGCAATAGATATCATTTTGCACTCCTTACCTTCATGTTATGATCAGTTCCGCATGACATACCACATGAACAAGGAAGAGGTCACACTTAGCAAACTTCAAGGACTCTTAAAGACCGCGAAAAGTGGTCTTAAGGGTAACGCGGTTGTTACTCCTACTCCTACCAACACCTCCCCTGTCTTGGCAACCGGGAAAGGACGAGGGAAGAAGAGAAAGAGTTCTTCGAAGGGTACCAAGGTTAAGACCCTTGATGGCTCTTCTTCAAGTGGAACCAAGAAAGGTTTCATCACTCCTTCTTCTGACCCAAAAGAGGCTGAATGCTTCTATTGCCATGAAAAGGCACATTGGAAGCGGAACTGCCCAAAGTACCAACAAGATGTGAAGGATGGGAAAGTTAAACCCAACCATGCACGTATTTACACTATCATTTCTAATAGCTCACCCAATTCTAACTCTTGGGTCCTTGATACCGGTTGTGGTATTCATATTTGTTGTGACTTGCAGGGACTAAGAAGAAGTGAGAATGTGGAGCAAGGAAGGATAAACTTAATCATGGGGAATAGGAAAGTTACACCTATCACCAAGATTGGAGTTTATACTTTGTCGCTAAGTAGTGGGTTAAATTTAGATTTGAATAAATGTTGTTACTCGCCAGAAATGGCAAGAAATATTATTTCCTTTCATGCATTGTATAAACAAGGGTTTACCTTTTCATTTAATAATGAAGTTGGTTCTATTGATGCTTTCTATAATAATGTTCTTTATTTTAAAGCATTACCTTGTGATGGTGTGTATGAAGCTGTGTCTGTTGTAGATAACTTAGGAAATAATGTGATGTGTATTGATTCTATTAATAATAATAACTTGGATAAAGTATCATTATGGCATTGTCGTCTTGGAAATATAATCAAGAAACGCATAGGCCAACTCCAAAAGGATGGAGTCTTGGAGTCGTTTGACCTAAAGTCAGATGATAGTTGCGAATCATGCTTACTTGGAAAAATGACAAATTCACCCTTCATAGGCTCTTGTGAGAGGGGTGAAGGTTTGTTGGACCTTGTACACACGGATGTGTATGGACCATTCAAACATGCCACAAGGGATGCTAATCGTTATTATTTGACTTTTACTGATGATTACAGTAGATATGGATATGTCTACTTAATCAAGCATAAGTCAGAGACTTTCGAAAGGTTTAAGGAATTTAAACAGGAAGTCGAGAATCAATTGGGTAGGAACATTAAGATTCTTCGATCCGATCGAGGTGGTGAGTATCTTAGTTCAGAGTTACTCGACTATCTTAGGGAATGTGGGATTGTCTCACAATTGACACCTCCCAGGACACCACAATTGAATGGTGTAGCTGAGATGCGTAATCGAACCTTGTTGGATATGGTTCGTACCATGATGAGTCGAGCTTCGCTACCAATCTCATTTTGGGGGTATGCCTTAGAGACTGCCGCCTATATCCTTAATCTAGTCCCTACAAAGAAAGTTGCCAAAACTCCTCACGAGATGTGGACTGGTAAAGTACCCAACCTAGACCACATCAAGATTTGGGGTTGCAAGGCTTTTGTGAGGCGCGAGACTCATGACAAGCTAGAACCCCGAAGCGAGAGGTGTATTTTCATCGGCTACCCACAAAGATCCTTTGGTTACCTCTTCTACAGACCTAGTGATGTGACATCCCCATTTTCACGGCCAGAAAAGACCGATTTTGTTTATGCTTTATAAAAATCAGAGTACTTCTTTAAATAAAAATGTTGCGGAATTTGTTCCCAGAAAAACATGATAAATACGTTATTAAAACATTTTCGAAGAAGCGTATTTATTTCATTTTAAAACGTTTGAGATGTCATCGTTAATACAGAAACATAAGCATAAACAGAACTTACAATTATTTACACTAGTGATCTACATCTCTTTAAATCTCTCAGTGTAATGTCACTTCATATCGTCACCTGTGATATAAATAAGCTGAGTGGGTCAGGTTGGGAAACCTGGTAAGTACATAGGGTTTTCAACCCACAATAATATAATTATTATGTTTAATCATCAAACAGTTAACCCAATTACCCATCCCCATTATCTTCTTTATTCTTAAGGATCTACCCTAAGAATCAGCTATTTCTTGTTCATTCATTCCTAAGGAGTATCCTAAGGAATAGGTATGAATTCCATCGTTGTAAATGACACATCTGTCAAGCACAATCTGCTAGTTCTGTCACTAGGGTGCAACTACCAAAGTTGTGACATTCTCTACGGGGTGCATCTGCCGAAATAGTCCTTTAGGCGCATCTGCCGGGGTTATGAGGTTCTCTATTAGGCGCTTCTGCCGGTAGAGTCCTTTAGGCGCTTCTATCGGGTTTTATTGAAAGTATCGTTTTCGAGAGTCCACTCGCAATACATATCAAAGGGTTTTTAAAGTACACCAGTGAACACGTCATTCACAACACCTACAGGTTGCGAGCCTGCTAGTGTTCCACTGGACTGTCTAGAATAGTCCGTGATTATCATCCATACTCTACTGAATGACGGGGCCATCATTTGGGAAAAAGGCTTCTCACATCGTCCACCTCTCACCCTCACCCTACGGTCTATTTCACCTCTCAACTCATCATCCAACTCATATTTCATCTATTACATCTACCCATGTATTACCCCAACATTTTCGTAGATATAAAATACATATACAGTTTAAATCACTTAAAACATGTATAAAATCGTTCACCGAACATAGACAACAAGTAAACAGACAATATGCACACATAGCACGTAGTAAATACTTCATATCTATGTGTAAGTTGAAGGGGACCATGCACTCACCTGAAAGGTGATGACTCTGCACTCGGATAGTGCTTCGATACTCTCAAAATGATTTTCCTTCGATAAAACCTAGTACCAATACCACTAGGGTTTAGTCTAACGACAACCGCGACAAATTAATTAATCTGACTATTATTAAGCGTTAATAACACTCAATATAACTCATAATAATAGCCCAAATAATTATTTTAAGGACCTAATAACATTCCTATAATTATTTGAAAGCTATATTAAAAATTGCGTAAGCGTAGCACACTTACATCGAATTTTATCAAAAACCGGAACTTAATTGGAGCAGCGTTTCGAAACCGAAAGGCTCTTTTTCTCGAGACTTTGGGTGCCTCGGGGCTTCCCTCGGGAGCTTGGGGTTTTATCTAGGGCTTAGGGGTGTTTAGAGGAGCTAGAGAGAGAATGTTTAGAGAGAGATTGTTTAGAGAGAGAGATATGAGAAATGTGTGTGAAATCCGAAGCACTTCGCACCTCTATTTATAGTGCCAGACTTCGGTCATTACGCTGGGAGTAGGGAGGCTACGCGGGGCGTAGTCCTCGGATAAGAATGCCAGCTTCGCACCAGCTGGCTCACACCCATTCTCGGACCCAGACAAGATCAAGTACGCTGGGTGTACCCAGCTTCGGACGCGGGGCGTAAGCGAGACTTCGTGGCGATCATCGGATGCGAGGCGTGATCAGCAAGCAACGGTCCAGATCATGCCACGTCATCGATTTAGCAACAGACTTCGCAAATTTCACTCTCGACTTCTAAAAATCGTAACTTTTGCATACGAGCTCCGTTTTTGACGTTCTTTATATCCACGCGAAGGTGGGAACGTACTCTACAACTTTCATTTAGACTCCGTCGGCTAATTTTGACTCGATCTTAAATTTTATATTATTAACAGGCCGGGACAGGATTGGTTCGTTAAATCCTCATAATTTCTTCATCCGACGTCCGTTTTTGCCCATTTTTTTCTCGTTACGCTACTCTTAACGAGATCTTCGATTCTCGTTTAGGTCGTGTCGGCTAAAAACCGCTCGATTTAATATTCGAATTTCGGGCTGTACACTGTTAGTCCGAAACTTCGAAAAATCATAACTTCTTCATACGAAGTCAGATTTGGGCGTTCATTTTATTGATGTTCTTAGTTTAACATATTCTACGATTTTCATTTAGAGCGCTAAGGCTAAATCTCGCTCTATCATAAATTCACTATTTATGCTTCCCGGTGCCGTGCCGGTTCCGTCGCGAAACTTCGACGGGTCATAACTTCTTCGTTATAACTCGGATTTTGGTGTTCTTTATATGTACGGAAACCTTGTGACATATTCTACAACTTGGTTAAGATTATTTATTCTAAATAATCTTTTGTCGAAAAGTCGTTTTCGACCCTTATTGCCTCTAATTTGACTAGCCCGGATTTGCGGGCGTTACAATTATCTCCCCCTTAGGATGATTACGTCCCAGAATCATCAACGAAACAGGGCTTGTATAATGACTCCATACGTCATCTCTTCATCCTAGTTAATAATTATAACTTCTATATTCCTTCAAGTCTATCTCTCAGACTTGTTGACTGTAAGAAGTACTTGATTGTGCACCTGCTCTCTACCTCAGATTAGACTCCAAATTATGACCTAGCATCATGTGATGCACGTTTAGACTCAGTTCTGTTAGAGTCAAATTCCGGAATGGAATATGCCTTCCTTCATGGTCTAATGTTATATAATCACATTTTAACATGTAGCATTTCTAGCTACCAACTTCTTTAAAAACGAGCGCGATACTTCTATTGATCGTTTTGTTTGGTTTAAGTCGGACGCTACATCAAACTTGGTTCTCTGAACCACGTAACGTACTCATTGTTGTCGGACTCAATGTGATATGACCACTAGGGTCGGGATAACAACAATCTTCTTAGTCATTACCGAAACAATGGTAACGACATACTTGAATAAAACGAAATCAATTACTAGCTTCTTGGTAGCCTAGTGACTTTCCCTGATCCAAGTGTGAGTCCTGTGCTTCCGATAGTATAGGCCTCTACTACCATTCACACCTACTCATACTCGTCCCAAGTATTGTCCCGCAGTTTCCCAAGTCACCATGCAGCAAATCACACAATCATTCAACACATCAGATAACAAAACGAAGGTTTTATTTTATTACTTGAAACGATTACATGGGTGTTCAAGTTCACCCTAGATTATGCCTCTAATAGGCTACATCATATGATACTATCTATATGGCTTCTTCATAACTCGATCTCTATATATCCATCCTTACTCCTGATTCCTTGCATCGTCAGCTGCTTCGTCAAGGACCATTTGAAATGCTCTTGCCTTTGGCTTTGGTGGCACATTTGGATTTGTAGCCCCTTCTCTCTTTGGTCAATCTTGCTTGAAGTTCCCTTCCTAGTTACATTTGTAACACACCCTTTTGTTGAATTTACACTCGTTGGCATAATGCCCATGCTTCCCACACTTGAAACAAGTCACCTCCTCACCGCATTTTCCAGAGTGTTTCTTTTTGCACTTCTTGCACCATCTTTCTTCACTCCCTCCTCTAAACTTCCTAGTACTGGTCTTGCTTCTATCATCGGGCTTTGCATACGCCTCAAACTTCCTCTTTTTGCCAACCTCGGTCTTGTTGGCGGCTCTTCCCTTGATCATCTCCTCAGCCGACTTGGCAGCTCAGATAGCTGCCTCCAAAGTAGGTGCCTGACGCACTGGCACCGCGTACTCCCATGGAAGTCCTTTTGCATACTTATCAACTTTCGTCAGATCATCCTGAACAAGATGTAAGGTGAACTCCATCTTCTCTGTGAAGTTGTTGGTGTATTCATCAACAGACATACTTCCTTTCTTCAAGGTAAGGAATTGGTTTTCTAGCTCCAGCAGATTTTGGGCTGAGCAGTACCTACGTTTGAATTGCACCAAAAATTCTGGCCATGTCAGTTGCAGGGGCTCATTGGGGCTCAGAGTCTTCCCCAAGGTATTCCACCAACGTACAACGCCTCCTCGAAACTAACGCACTACAAATGTGGTCTGTTGTTTTCCCTTGCAACCGCACGTCATGAAAGCTAATTCCATCTCCGAGATCCAATCCATGACCCCGATCGGATCTTCATTTCTAATGAAAGTCGATGGCTTGCAAGTTAGAAATTCCTTGTACTTGCATCCATTCCTCTCAACTTCGTCATCTTGGTTGTTTTGTCGAACTATTGGTGGGGTGACTTGACCAACAGCCCCACTGTAGTTCTCCTCCTCAGTCTGCCCTTCATTCAACTCGGGCTGTTCGATCTGAATAGTCGCTTCTTCTCGATTTTGCTAGAGCAAACGTCTGGTTTCCTCCATTTGACGATCCAACATCGCCTGGATCATTGCTTGCACTCCGGCCATCGTTATTGGCTCAGCAGCGGCTACCACAACCGGTATTTGCTCAATCACTGGGGGCTGGTTTCGGTTCCCATTTGCATTCACATTTCCGCTACGGGTTCTTGCCATCTTGATCTATACACCGAATAAGGTGAATCTAGACCTTTACTTAGGATTGACGGTTAAATCATCCTTATCACTCCGAAACGTTTATATGCTAGTTCTCATATCGTAGTTAAACGCTTAGAATCCTAAACACATAAGGTTTCCAGATCCGGTCGGCAACAGACCATAGATCCGAAAAAATAACAGCATATCAAGCACAAGTATTTAGCACATAAAAGCATTTTAGGCACAATTCCTAAAATAAGCTAGTGCTCACACCTCATAATCATCGCTAAGCATTCTAAGTTTAAGTCTAGAAATAAATCCATATTCCTAGTTCGCTTAAACTAATGCTCTGATACCAACTGTGACATCCCCATTTTCACGGCCAGAAAAGACCGATTTTGTTTATGCTTTATAAAAATCAGAGTACTTCTTTTAATAAAAATGTTGCAAAATTTGTTCCCAGAAAAACATTATAAATACGTTATTAAAACATTTTCGAAGAAGCGTATTTATTTCATTTTAAAACGTTTGGGATGTCATCGTTAATACAGAAACATAAGCATAAATAGAACTTACAATTATTTACACTAGTGATCTACACCCCTTTAAATCTCTCAGTGTAATGTCACTTCATATCGTCACCTGTGATATAAATAAGCTGAGTGGGTCAGGTTGGGAAACCAGGTGAGTACATAGGGTTTTCAACCCACAATAATATAGTTATTATGTTTAATCATCAAACAGTTAACCCAATTACCCATCCCCATTATCTTCTTTATTCTTAAGGATCTACCCTAAGAATCAACTATTTCTTGTTCATTCATTCCTAAGGAGTATCCTAAGGAATAGGTATGAATTCCATCGTTGTAAATGACACATCTGTCAAGCACAATCTGCTAGTTCTATCACTAGGGCGCAACTACCAAAGTTGTGACATTCTCTACAGGGCACATCTGCCGAAATAGTCCTTTAGGCGCATCTGCCGGGGTTATGAGGTTCTCTATTAGGCGCTTCTTCCGGTAGAGTCCTTTAGGCGCTTCTGCCGGGTTTTATTGACAATATCGTTTTCAAGAGTCCACTCGCAATACATATAAATGGGTTTTTAGAGTACACCAGTGACACGTCGTTCACAACACCTACAGGTTGCGAGCCTGCTAGTGTTCCACTGGACTGTCTAGAATAGTACGTGGTTGTCATCCATACTCTGCTGAATGACAGGGCCATCATTTGGGAAAAAGGCTTCTCACATCGTCCACCTCTCACCCCCACCCTATGGTCTATTTCACCTCTCAACTCATCATCCAACTCATATTTCATCTATTACATCTACCCATGTATTACACCAACATTTTCGTAGATATAAAATACGTGTACAGTTTAAATCATTTAAAACATGTATAAAATCGTTCACCGAACATAGACCGCAAGTAAACAGACAATATGCACACATAGCACGTAGTAAATACTTCATATCTATGTGTAAGTTGAAGGGGACCATGCACTCACCTGAAAGGTGATGACTCAGCACTCGGATAGCGCTTCGATACTCTCAAAATGATTTTCCTTCGATAAAACCTAGTACCAATACCAGTAGGGTTTAGTCTAACGATAACCGCAACAAATTAATTAATCTGACTATTATTAAGCGTTAATAACACTCAATATAACTCATAATAATAGCCCAAATAATTATTTTAAGGACCTAATAACATTCCTATAATTATTTGAAAGGTATATTAAAAATTGCGTAAGCGTAGCACACTTATAGCGAATTTTATCGAAAACCGGAACTTAATTGGAGCAGCGTTTCGAAACCGAAAGACTCTTTTTCTCGGGACTCCGGGAGCCTTGGGGCTTCCCTCGGGAGCTAGGGGTTTTATCTAGGGCTTAGGGGTGTTTAGAGGAGCTAGAGAGAGAAAGTTTAGAGAGAGAGATATGAGAAATGTGTGTGAAATCCAGAGCACTTCGCACCTCTATTTATAGTGCTAGACTTTGGTCATTACGCTGGGCGTAGGGAGGCTACGCGGGGCGTAGTCCTCGGATAAGAATGCCAGCTTCGCACCAGTTGGCTCGCACCCATTCTCGGACCCGGACAAGATCTAGTACGCTGGGTGTACCCAGCTTCGGACGCGGGGCGTAAGCGAGACTTCGTGGCGATCATCGGATGCGAGGCGTGATTAGCAAGCAACGGTCCAGATCATGCCTCGTCATCGATTTAGCAACAGACTTCATAAATTTCACTCTCGACTTCTAAAAATCGTAACTTTCGCATACGAGCTCCGTTTTTGACGTTCTTTATATCCACGCGAAGGTGGGAACGTATTCTACAACTTTCGTTTAGAGCACTAAGGCTAAATCTCGCTTTATCATAAATTCACTATTTATGCTTCCCGGTGCCGTGTCGGTTCCGTCCCGAAACTTCGACATGTCAGAACTTCTTTGTTATAACTCGGATTTCGGCGTTCTTTATATGTACGAAAACCTTGTGACATATTCTACAACTTGGTTAAGATTATTTATTCTAAATAATCTTTTGTCGAAAAGTCGTTTTCGACCCCTATTGCCTCTAATTTGACTAGCCCGGATTTGCGGGCGTTACAAGTGATAATGTGGTGTTTGTAGCAAGAAGAGGAGTCTTTCAAGAGATAGAGTTTATAAGCCAAGGAGATAGCAGGAGGCGAATTGATCTTGAAGAAATTCAAGAGTCAAGTTGTGAAGGAACTTCAAACGCTGGCCCTCAACTTGTGGAGGAAGCTCCTGTTGAGCCAATTGACGAATTTGTACCTCTGAGGCGTTCCACGAGAGTTAGGAATGCACCTGAGCATTACTATGGTTTCTATATTACTGCAGAAGGTGAGACACTTATTAGTGATGAGACACTAGTAGGTCTGGATGAGCCTAACAGCTACACGGAAGCCATGGCAGGCCCTGAGGCTGCTAAATGGAAAGAGGCTATGGATAGCGAGATACAGTCCATGTATGACAATCAAGTTTGGAACTTGGTTGACCATGTACCTGATCGTAAGGTAGTTGGGTGCAAATGGATCTTCAAGAAGAAGAACGACATGGATGGTAATGTACACACTTATAAGGCACGACTGGTTGCAAAGGGTTATTCTCAAACTCCGGGAGTTGATTATGATGAAACCTTTTCACCAGTGGCCAAGATAAAGTCTATTAGGGTTCTGTTAGCCATTGCTGCATTTCATGACTATGAAATATGGCAAATGGATGTCAAAACCGATTTCCTTAATGGAAAGTTGGCTGAAGATGTTTACATGGTTCAGCCAGAGGGTTTTGTCAATACAGAGTACCCCAATAGAGTGTGTAAACTCGAGAAATCCATTTATGGATTGAAACAGGCACCTCGCAGATGGAATCTTTGCTTTGATGAGAAAGTCAAGGAATTTGGCTTTTCAAGGAGTGAAGATGAATCTTGTGTCTATATCAAGGCTAGTGGGAGCATAGTCAGTTTTTTGGTACTGTATGTGGATGACATACTACTCATAGGAAATGACATCCCAACCCTGCAGGAAGTAAAGTCCTGGCTTGGGAAGTTTTTCGCTATGAAGGACCTTGGTGAAGCTACCTATATCCTAGGGATAAAGATTTTGAGAAACATGAGTAAAAGACTAATTGGACTTAGTCAAAGCACCTATGTGGACAAAGTGTTGAAAAGATTCAACATGCATAACTCCAAGAAAGGTGAATTACCCATTCAGAGTAATGCCAGATTGAGTAAGACACAAAGCCCTGGTACTGAGGCTGAGATAGCAGAAATGAGTCGACTACCTTATGCTTCAGTTGTAGGATCGATCATGTATGCTATGACGTGTACTCAACCTAATGTAGCTTTTGCTTTGAGCATGGTGAGCAGGTATCAGGGGAACCCTGGCAAGGCACACTGGACTGCGGTAAAGAATATCCTTAAGTACCTGCGAAGGACTAAGGACTGGGTCCTTACCCTTGGTGGGAGTGATAGCTTGAGAGTTGTAGGGTATAGTGATGCTAGCTATCAGACTGATAGGGATAATTTCCGCTCTCAGTCGGGCTGGGTCTTTACCCTAAACGGAGGGGCAATTACTTGGAAAAGTTCCAAGCTCGAGACAGTGGCTGATTCCACTTGTGAATCAGAGTATATAGCAGCAAGCGAGGCAGCAAAGGAGGCTATATGGCTAAAGAACTTCATCGGAGACCTTGGAGTTGTACCAGCTATAAAGGAGCTAATGGAGATTTTCTGTGACAGCAATAGTGAGGTTGCCTTAGCCAAGGAACCAAGAGATCATGGGAGATCCAGACACATTGACAGAAAATATCACTTCATCAGACATCGAATAGAAGAAGGAATCCTCGTGGCAAAGAGGGTATCATCAGATGAGAACCCAGCAGATCCCCTCACGAAGGGACTGAGTAGGGTTAAGCATCTCCAGCATGCTCGGAGCATAGGGCTGAAGGATGATATAAGTTTTAGTAGTTAGATAAATTATGAAATTTGTAAAGTGTAATTGACATTAGATGATGAATAAAAGGTGTTTTATTTATGAGTAAAGTGTTGCTATCTCTTGTCGATCGTTTACTATATTTCTTTTGCATGTTTTGACTTCCAGAATAATTATGTTTGGTATATCATATTATTCAAACCTCCACAGTCGGTCATATGTCGGAAGTAGGTATGAATCAAGACTGTCATGATTGGTTGCAGAGGTCTAAGGTGTTGGACATGGCTACAACAATCATGAGTGCTCATAAGTTCTGAGCATTGGACTCAACCCTCGCTCACTGGAATCACTTCATGAAATTTTATCTCGAGTGATCGTGAGACGGTAATATCATATAAGTCTTCAAACCAAGAGATATGATTTGTTACTTATGAGTTGGTTATACATTGATTGTACGAAAACGCATTGGTAACTCAATGTTATAAAACGTGCTTTTGTGTGTAATTCAATGAGTGGTAGAAAAAACATATGAGTCGAAGTTTATCTGTTCCTTCTAGGATTAGAAGCGATATATGGGCCTCTCAATGATTTTGTTTTGACCTATGTACCGGGCCTGGTCAGAACTAAATTGAGGTGTTCAGTTAAGTTCTATGTCAAACAAATCGGAAATCAGCAAACAAATGCTGGACAATAAGTAAGACCATGTTCCATGTATTTGTCCGGCTGATATCTAAAACAGAGGATTATATAATCACTTATCTAAAATGGCGCGTTCTAGTTCAACAGAGTTTAAAAAGCTACGATTGCTGATCGGTTCTTGAAGTCATACTTGCAACTATAGTTATTAGACTTATCCAAGTGGGAGACTGTTGGATATAGTGTCTAAGTCCATAACTATATTTGGTATGTACTTGACCCAACCCGACATGGTCCATTTGGGTTGCACTTCACCCGAACAAATTATGGATAATCTTTTGAGAATAGTACAAGTTATGATTTATTAATATATTATAAGTTCTAATATATTAATATAAGATCATATTATTTAATTAGTATTGATCAATAATTAATCTAGGATTTATTTAGAGGTCAAAGATATTACTAATTAAATATGGGCTTCTATATTTACATAGTGTGGGCTAATGCTTATTTGGAATGGGCTAGGCTTGCATGGAAAGTCCATGGAGCTTTAACCCATGGATCTCATGGAAATGAAGAGACATGGGTATTAGGGTTTACATGGATGTAACCCTAATCCACCACACTATATAAAGGAGGCTTTGGTTCTTGAAATCACACTAGTTGAGGTGAGTAAAGCAAGAGGGCCGTTTTCAAGATAGTAGTGACTATTCTCTCAAAGTTCCAAGTTTGTGGTGATTTGTGATTTCCATTTGATGCATTCACACTATTGGTGCTAGGATCTAAAACTCCAAGCAATTAACTACTACTACAAGGTAAGTATTTCTACTAGCTTTATTTGATTCATGTTCCCCATGCCATGCTAGTTAGGATATGAACCTTGGAAGACAATTATTTGCATGTATCTTAGACAAACATAGATCCAAGGTTTATTAGGGTTGCATGTACACTTAGGAAATGTTAGAATGCTCAAAACCCTTCAACTAGAAGTACCCGAAACCATAAAAACAAAACCGTAAGCATAAAACTTAGTGAGTTCCCCAAAATAATACATATCATACATACAGTTGGGCCCAAACATGAGGTATATTCCAACCTAACATACAATCATGGGCCCAACCCTGGGGTAAGTTTCAACCTGAACAAGCAATAATGGGACCAACCCTGGTGTAACGCCCGTGTTTCTAGGCTAGGCATTAATATTGACATAATACTCTAGGTTAACCTTTGTAACTCATTTAGAAGAAATGAAAAGGAATTATGTGAATTTTATGTGAATTATGTGTTTTATGCTTAATTATTAGGATTTAATTAATTAAGTGTGACAACCCAAAAATTTCCGTTAGTTTTAGCGTCGAAATTAAGCGCGTCAAAATTAGCCAAATTTATCCCAAAAATATTTTTGACCGGATTTAAACCCGTTGGAATATTTTAAATAATATTCGTCAAGCGAACCAAAATTAAGGAGGTATAATTTTAAAAATTGTCGTGTTTAACGGTAGTCGTGAAAAAAACCCCATTCGCGGTTGGTGTCGGGTGAACCCCCAACCAGGCCATAAACTCCACCCTATATAAGGGTTGAGTGGATTTCATTCCCACCTTTTTCCCACCTTAGACACACACACTCTCTCTCTCTCTCTCTACTTTCTCTCTCTACAAAACGGGTTTTGGTCAAAAATCGCCCCTTCGAGCTTCAAATCGGTAAGTTAACCTTCCTAGCTTGTTGTTTAACTCATTTGACTTGCAAATTCGTGGCTTAAACATCCAAAAACCCCAAGAACAAGAGTTTACGGTCTTGGGAGCATCCCAAAACCGTAAACACCTTGAAAGAGGATTTTGGTGTCCAAAAAGCCCTCCAAACCACTTCTAGTGCTTAGCAATGACTTAGGGGCTTGCATGAAAAGACTTAGAACACCAAAATCTTAACAAATGGGGAGTAAACATGAGTTTATGGTCTAAGAACATACTTATACCGTAAACCCATCTTCAAGGACCATAAACACTTATTTAGATGTTAAACTCCCCCTCAAACACCTCCAAAAGCTTCCATGAGTGCCTAGAGCCTTGTAAACCTTCATTTGATGCACCAAAACACATGATTCATGGACTAACATGATTTTACTGCCATAAACTCATGTTTTTAAGGTATTAAAATCCCCAAGAACATCTTCATAGACCGTAAACACCTTTCCAAGGTGTTTAAATGCCTTTAACACCTTCCTATGCTCATATAAGTGACTAGAACTTTGCGTGCATGAGTTAGAATCACCAAACAACAAAAGAAATGGACAAACATGAGTTTACGACCATAAAATCATGTGTTTACGGCCGTAAACTCCTCAAGGAGTGGTCAATGGACCGTAAACTCCCTATTGTGTCCATTTTGAGCCCTAATCACTTCCTTAGCCCTTGATTCGACTCTAGCATGATTCTATTAGTGAGTTAAGACCTTTAAACATCCCATGACACCAATACCATGAGTTTACAGTCGTAAACTCATGGGGGAAGTGGTCTTGAAACCGTAAACACCCATAAGGGCCTTCATTTGAAGAGTAAACTCCAATGTGAGTCCATACACACCTTCTATGCAACCCTTGATACTTCTAGCACTTGTAGCAAAGTGTTTTTATGTAGTAATACATCCTTACTTGCTTAATTAGTTATTAAATGACTAATTAGATACTTAAATGTATCATTACATGTTAAATAGCATTCGCGTGTGTGGTCAACTCCTCACTTGACACTTAGCATCCTCTACCGTCCATTCATCCGAAACGCCAACGTCAGGTGAGTTGATACCCCTGAATTAACCTTTTAAATGTTTTTACATGCTTTTATGGGGGGGGGGGATACAAGTTAAAACATTCTAGTTATAATATCAATCATATGTGATTAATAACCCGCATGCACAAGGATTTATTACACTTTCAGTTGTTTTACCAAGTATAATACTATAGATTGTTTTCCAAAGTGTTTTTACTTGTTTAAATCTTCTCTCAAATTATCTCTCGTGCTGTATGTTTTACTTCTAAACCGGTTACAGTAGTGTTTTAAACATAGGTTTTCTTTACTTATATTGTTTTATCAAAACTCGTTATGAAAGGTTTTCAAAGGATTTCCAAAGGTCTTCAAGCTTATTTTACAAAAGGATATCAAGTTACAATTTTCTTAAGTGTAAAGGTTTTCCTAAGTTTTCGTCAAGGTTGTCTTCTATGCTTCTATGTTTCTATGCTTCTAGTTCGTTAAATGCATGCCTGTACTTGTATAGTTATATAAATAATGTTTAAAGGACTTAGGAAGGCAAGTTCGCCCTATTTCCTTTTCCTCATTGGGATGTGGTCTGGTGGGTATCGGATATCCGTTCGAAGGTCGTTTAAACATTAATTATATATTATGTATACATGTATAGACATAAAGGTTCACATCGGCCAGTTCATTTCCCTTGGGTAGCAAGGGCATCCTTCCATTCACCATTCATATATCAGAGACACTAGTAACTATTATAGGAATAGTTAGGAGGTTCTATTCACTCTTTCTAGTACGAGAATTCCACAGGAGCCAGTTCATACGCGAGTCTATATCATTTCTCCAGCGCCTCTAATAGAATTCAGATTACGAGATGCATCTTCAAGACACGGATCTCCCCGTTGTCGAGTTGGTAACCAGAGTCTCCTGTAGGGAGAGCGGGCATTGTGTGTATTGATCAATACGGGACTGACACTCCCACACCCTGACTGCTAGCTACAGTCCATGGCCTACCAAGCCAAGGGGTGACAAATGTCATATTTATTCCGACGCTTGCAGGGCGTCAAGTACTCTAGTGTCAATCAGTATGGTTACGAGTATCTCCATGTTTACCTTATAATTCATGGCCTTAAGGTAACGAGAATTAACATTGTATTCTGGAAACAACACTCTTAGGATTACTCTTTGTTTTAGACCTTGCTAGCTGTATCTTTCATTTGATACTGTCCGGGGTCTATGTTCCTTTGTTGTAGACCTTGCTAGCTGTATCTTTCATTTGATACTGTCTGGGGTCTGTGTTTCTTTGTTTTAGACCTTGATAGCCGTATCGTACATTTGATACCGTCTGGGGTATGTGTTTCCTTTTGTTAGACTGAGTCAGGCGTATCATTCATTTGATACTCTCCTGGAGTCTATGATTTCTTTGCCTTAGTCAGCAGTATTTTCTACTGAGGCATATGTTATTTTCCCGTAGTACTTTTACTAGTGATATTCTCCTACTTTCTTTAAAGTCAAATACCTTATTTTGGTAATGATAACATTTCAGGGAAAATTTCTCTTTAAGACATAACACTGTCGTCTTGGTAGAAGACTGCTTTTAATTAGAAAATATAGGATTTTCTGGAAAGGATGCTAATACACCGTAGATTCTAAACTACTACTTTTTATAAAGTTATTTTGAATAAAATTCTTACTTACACAAATGACACTAAATACTTATGAACTCACCAGCATTTATAAAAACGCTGATACTCACTTTCAAAATAACTTGTATTCTCAAGTCAGCAATAGACAGGTACACCCGGGAGCTTTTGTGAAGCCAGCCTAGAACCGAGCTGCATCTATACTAGTTTCAGTATTACTTTAATGTCTCTATGAAATGTAACTTATGTAAAACTATTACTATTAATGCAATGGTTGTTGTACTTTGATTACTATACTGCATATGTTGTGATACTTGACATGACGTTATCCACCCCAGAACGTTTCCGTCGTTCCGGTTTTGGGGTGTGACAGATTGGTATCAGAGCATTGTATATAGTGAGCTAAGTATATCAATTCATAAAAGATATACAGCCTATAAATACATAGGGATAAAACACTCTGACCAAAAAAAGTATACTTTAAAATATAACCATATTTTACCAAAGTATAAGAACATCCAGAATCTAAACACTCGAACACAAGTATCACACGAAGAACAAGAATAAAAGTCTTCGGATGTTGAGCATTACCGTCAAAACTGGGCAGTTATGTAATCATAAGCTGGAATAAATGTAACCTGATCAACTATATTTATTCGAGATGCGATGAACGTGTGCTTGGGAGTGCTAGTGGTGTTGCAACGAGTCTGAAACTTACCAACTAGGAATGCTAGAGCCAAACAAAAAGTTTAAAAATACTATGGGAGTATTTTGGACTACTAAAAGACTCACATTAATCCCAGAATCATATTCAGAAGTCAAGAAACAAACAAGAAATTAAAATACCATGGGGGTATTTTAGGATCCATAGATAACCTTGTGTGAAGAACTAAAAAGATCCTTATTGATATACCTACAATTACAGAGGGTATACTCCCAAGGTTATATATAATAAGGATCCTATAGACTGAGAATGTGTGGTTTCGCTCTACTTCCTTTTCCTCGTTGGGATGTGGATATAGAGTAGTATCACATATTCGAAGGCCTGTTGGATCTAAGCTATATATGATTTGTGTACCCTATGTAATTGTAGCAGGACTCGATATGGATCACCTAGTGAAATGTTAATAATCTCTTAGGATTCTTTAGACATTTCCATTCTCGCACGAACCCTGTAGAAAACCCTATCCACTTCAGTACTCGACAGAAGAGTTGATTCAGACCCCGAAGAGGTTCATTGAGAAGATTTCCAGTTTGGAAATAAATGAACTAGGTCGAGACTATTGAAATCACCAAGTGCATATACCTTTTTTTAGGGATATCGGTGAGAAATTCGCCTAAACTTCCAAGATTTCCAGTCATCCATCATGAAGTGATGACACCCAGAGTCAGAATCGGAAGTAAGACGGAGTAGAAATTCAATATGTCTATAGGAGAAGAGAACCCTAGGTAGCTACCCGAAGGAAACCAACGCCGGTCCCAATCAAAGATACGAGGTAGACAGAGGGAGCCAGTACACGGAACCCGAGAAGTGTCTTTTCCTCGTATTCGTCACGCTAATACACCCATAAATAATATAATTTAGTGAGCTAGTGATTACACTACTCATGCTATGTGTTAGGTAAATCGCCTTTTCCCGTCGCAAGTAATACGATTAGAGCGGATCCCAACACCTCTATTGAGAGTGTTTAGCCATAAGTCTTCATGAGCCTTTCTTCCCGCGGTCTTCGTTCTGAACTGTTCTCATATCTTTCCAAGCCGGAGAGTGGAACCTTTCCCAGTATAAAGGTAACTTAGTAGGAACGACTCCCATCTTATGGCTTTTCCAATACTCATACTCCTACCTTGAATACCCGGACTACATCATAGGGATGTAGGTCGACAATCAGACAACCAATATCCGAGGCGCAGGAAAAATTTATGCCTAATATAGTAAGGATAGATACGTTTAAGAGTTAACCATCGTCTCTCATCAGCTTGTGTTCCTTTCCGTGTAGGAAAACCATGCCTCCGAAGAAGCGTAACGCATCCGCTGGCAAGCAACCGACTCTCTTATTCGATGAAGCTACTTTCCAGGCTGCAGTCTCGGAAGCCGTTGCAGCTGTCATGGCTCAACTGAATGCTAACAACACCAATGTTAGCAAGAGCCCTATCGGGAATTCCGATCCATGTAATAGACATCAGCAACCACCCTCTGTGTACCCAGCCACCCAGGAACCTCAACCAAATCCACTGAAGAGAAAGTTCAAGAACAAGGAGGGAAGTACCTCGGCTCAAGGACCTTCCGAAGGGCAACGAGCCGAGACAGTCAATACCCCTACCAGCCCTTCCAACTTCAAGAAGACCATACCTAGGAAACCTTCCCCACTACAGCAAGTGTAGCTACCATCATCATGGTATATGCCGGGAACTCTTTTGTGCTAGGTGCAACATGAAGGGGCATACCACTCGCGTCTGCAGAACCCCGGTTGAGTTTATTACATCAACCACCAATATGGCGACCAGTACAGATTGTTATCTATGTGGTGAGGTTGGACACTTCAAGAAGGACTGTCCAACGGAAAGAAAAGACAAGGACACAGGAGGAGTCTAACTCTAACGCTTGGGGAGAAGCATCAAGGAACCCGGTAGACTTTTGGTACGTCTCTCAATCTCAGATAACTAACCGAAAACATTAAAAAGGTTAATTCTAAATGTAAATACTTCCCCGTTAAGGCAAAAGTCGCAGCACGGTTATAAAATTAAAAATCTCATCAGATAAAACTATAATGGCTAGATATATACGTTACGGCCATGTATAATTGAGATGGATAGACCTAGAGTGAGTGAATGCCGCCTCATTTCCTGTTCCTCGTTTGGTTGTGGATTTAGGGCGGAGTCGCTCAGTCAACAGTCCTCCCCGCCTTAAATTATACATGACTAGTATATGTTAGGCGCTTATAGAAAGTGAGAATCCATTCATAAAAGGTACCCTATTCAGAAACACTCAGGACCCTCTATTGTTCCGCGTCGACTCTATCGGTCCAAGTATCCGCGACAGTGATACACGGGACGAAACCTGAGATGCCTAGAACTTGTGTACCCGTTCAGCACATGACCCTATCGACCCTCATTCTATATCATGTTGAAGTGTGCCAACTTCGACGCCTCTATCAATCATGGTTTGACTTTGTGCAACCATGTGTAAATCCTTAGTGCTGTGTAAAAAGAACTTTCTCCATAGCCAATTCGGCAAATAAAGGTTCTTCCGAACCTAAACATAATAAAAATAATAAAGACTAATGCGATCCGTCGGTCGTCACTCTTATTTCAAACCTTCCGAAGTACCCAGGAGAAGGGTACTGTGCGCTATTAACCAACCCTTCTTAGACAGATAAAAACCGAAGAGAAAGACGCTGCAGGTATTCTAGAAGACGATAACCACCCGAAGCATACTCCGTAGATCTCCCAGAAAGACCCTTCACACCTCACAATCAGGTTCGCAAATCAAGAGGATAGAACTCACGGGACTGACCACTATAACTGAGTATATGCATAAGGGTGGTATATAATTGAGATCAAAAAGATTTAAGATGTGTGCTTCCTCCCTACTCCCTATTCCTCGTTGGGTTGTGGGTCTGGGGTGGAGTCGCACAACTAAACATCCTGCCGACCTCAATTATATACGGCCTGCATACACCAAGTACCAGTGGTTAAGCCAAGTATGAGTCCTAGCACGAACCTCATAGTAAAACCCTTCATCCTATTCCATAGAATAGGAGCTAGAGTCAAGAGAACCACGGCGGGTTGAGCTACTATAATGACCACAAATCCGAAATTTGTTGTCATCCCGGTTAAGCCAACATAGTAGCTAACACCCTCGGTTGGTAAAGAAATCTGAGTCGTAAGAGTCAAAGACATTGACTACGACCATCCATTCACGCTTAATCCCACGAATCAAGCATCTCAGCAGATATCCCGGAACCCTGGAAGCTACGATAAGTTAAACTCTGAGAAGAGTGGATGAGGGATTAAAGTTCCGAGTGATGGAACCCTATACTCACTAGATTTGACCTAGACCAAGAAAACTCAGAACCTTCGGAAGAGTAGTTGCAGAAGATGTTCGCACTACTCAGGCACTTCGTCCACCCCGTTACCGACGAGTAGTGCCTAGGACACTCCGCCCCCTTACGTGAGAGAAGTCACTGTTTCCCTGTAAACGATAGACTGCATTCTCCAAAGCGAACACTAGAATGCCAAGAACCACAGGATAACCTCTGCAGCCAAGAATACTTGATTAAAGTGCGAAAGTAGGTTGCGTTAAGCCTTATAACCCAGATCCCGAAGCGATTATAGACTTGACACCAGTCTAGGTGTTAGTCAATGGGTTATACAAGAGCACACACTTTCTACAATCAAATAAACCGACGCCTTAGAGAATAGAGCATATTTTAGAGATTTATTGGACTACCAGGTGTTCCATGGATGCTATCTCGCACAGAAATAGTAGAACCACCTCACGAGATTGTCCAACAGTTCAGAAAATCTCTGAGGATTGAGTTAGCCCTGAGCAGAGCCTGCTATTCATGAAACAACAAGGCAAGTAAGAGCATGATCCTTTCCCGTTAAGGATCATATTGTGAAAGCGCTAACTAGACGATAATGTAAAGTTTAAAAACTTTCTAAGCACTCGTCTGGTGAAACTCTATCTCCCCGACCCTGAGAGTTTCCGTTAGAAACATCTTAAGAATCATAAGTGTAGGTCCATTTTTGCACAAGATTGAGATAGACACCCTGCAAAAAATCGATACCAGTAGACATCCAATTCACCCGATGGTCCAGAAAACCTCTAAAAGCCAAACAGTAGAAACACGAATCCGAAATCGACATGAGCTTTCTAAGAACCAACCTGAAGAACTACACCCCTGGTATGAGAGAACATTTGCAACTTCAAAATGGCGATTACACCAGTGATGATCTCACCATAGAAGTGCATTATGTTCTGAGAATGGAAAAGCTCTATCTTTCTGAGAGCTTAGGACCATCTGAGATTCTTTATAAGAATTGGTCCAACCCTCGTCAGACCACTACTACTTTCGGAAATTCCACAAGTTTCACCCTAGATCAATCCACTCCTTAGACTTGATAAGTGTTTTCCCGACGTCACTCTTTGTATCCCACTCATCTTGATAGAAACCATTGGGAACCCTAACTTCGTAGACGAACCAGTAGGAATCGCTAACTGCGCGAATCAAAATCCGCATCCCGTAAGTGAAGGATGTTAGAACGCCAAGCAAAGGCCAGAGTTCACTAGGGAGTGCGAAGACCAACCGAATAGGAAGTGCCCTCATACCTCTACCCGATTGTTCATGAGTACTTCCTTGCCAAAACCTGAATTTTGGGACGAAATTCCCTCTAACGGGGGGATGATGTGACAACCCAAAAATTTCCGTTAGTTTTAGCGTCGAAATTAAGCGCGTCAAAATTAGACAAATTTATTTTTGACCGGACTTAAACCTGTTGGAATATTTTAAATAATATTCGTCAAGCGAACCAAAATTAAGGAGGTATAATTTTAAAAATTGTCGTGTTTAACGGTAGTCGTGAAAAAAACCCCGTTTGCGGTTGGTGTCGGGTGAACCCCCAACCAGGGCATAAACTCCACCCTATATAAGGGTTGATTGGATTTCATTCCCACCTTTTTCCTACCTTAGACACACACACTCTCTCTCTCTCTCTACTTTCTCTCTCTACAAAACGGGTTTTGGTCAAAAATCGCCCCTTCAAGCTTCAAATCGGTAAGTTAACCTTCCTAGCTTGTTGTTTAACTCATTTGACTTGCAAATTCGTGTCTTAAACATCCAAAAACCCCAAGAACAAGAGTTTACGGTCTTGGGAGCATCCTAAAACCGTAAACACCTTGAAAGAGGGTTTTGGTGTCCAAAAAGCCCTCCAAACCACTTCTAGTGCTTAGTAATGACTTAGGGGCCTGCATGAAAGGACTTAGAACACCAAAATCTTAGCAAATGGGGAGTAAACATGAGTTTACGGTCTAAGAACATACTTATACCGTAAACCCATCTTCAAGGACCATAAACACTTATTTAGATGTTAAACTACCCCTCAAACACCTCCAAAAGCTTCCATGAGTGCCTAGAGCCTTGTAAACCTTCATTTGATGCACCAAAACACATGATTCATGGACTAACATGAGTTTACTGCCATAAACTCATGTTTTTAAGGTAGTAAACTCCCCAAGAACATCTTCATAGACCGTAAACACCTTTCCAAGGTGTTTAAGTGCCTTTAACACCTTCCTATGCTCATATAAGTGACTAGAACCTTGCGTGCATGAGTTAGAACCACCAAACAACAAAAGAAATGGACAAACATGAGTTTACGACCATAAACTCATGTGTTTACGGCCGTAAACTCCTCAAGGAGTGGTCAATGGACCGTAAACTCCCTATTATGTCCATTTTGAGCCCCAATCACTTCCTTAGCCCTTGATTCGACTCTAGCATGATTCTATTAGTGAGTTAAGACCTTTAAACATCCCATGAAACCACTACCATGAGTTTACGGCCGTAAACTCATGGGGGAAGTGGTATTGAAACTGTAAACACCCATAAGGGCCTTCATTTGAAGAGTAAACTCCAATGTGAGTCCATACACACCTTCTATGCAACCCTTGATACTTCTAGCACTTGTAGCAAAGTGTTTTTATGTAGTAAGACATCCTTAATTGCTTAATTAGTTATTAAATGACTAATTAGATACTTAAATGTATCATTACATGTTAAATAGGATTCGTGTGTGTGGTCAAGTCCTCACTTGACACTTAGCATCCTATACCGTCCATTCATCCGAAACGCCAACGTCAGGTGAGTTCATACCCCTGAATTAACCTTTTAAATGTTTTTACATGCTTTTATGGGGGGGGATACAAGTTAAAACATTCTAGTTATAATATCAATCATATGTGATTAATAACCCGCATGCACAAGGATTTATTACACTTTCAGTTGTTTTACCAAGTATAATACTATAGATTGTTTTCCAAAATGTTTTTACTTGTTTAAATCTTCTCTCAAATTATCTCTCGTGCTGTATGTTTTACTTATAAACCGATTACAGCAGTGTTTTAAACAAAGGTTTTCTTTACTTATATTGTTTTATCAAAACTCGTTATGAAAGGTTTTCAAAGGATTTCCAAAGGTCTTCAAGTTTATTTTACAAATGGATATCAAGTTACAATTTTCTTAAGTGTAAAGGTTTTCCAAAGTTTTTGTCAAGGTTTTCTTCTATGCTTCTATGCTTCTCGTTCGTTAAATGCATGCCTGTACTTGTATAGATATATAAATAATTTTTAAAGGACTTAGGAAGGCTAGTTCACCCTATTTCCTTTTCCTCGTTGGGAAGTGGTCTTGTGGGTATCGGATATCCGTTCGAAGGTCGTTTAAACATTAATTATATATTATGTATACATGTATAGACATAAAGGTTCACATCGGCCAGTTCATTTCCCTTGGGTAGCAAGGGCATCCTTCCATTCACCATTCATATATCAGAGACACTAGTAACTATTATAGGAATAGTTAGGAGGTTCTATTCACTCTTTCTAGTACGAGAATTCCACAGGAGCCAGTTCATACGCGAATCTATATCATTTCTCCAGCGCCTCTAATAGAATTCAGATTACGAGATGCATCTTCAAGACACGGATCTCCCCGTTGTCGAGTTGGTAACTAGAGTCTCCTGTAGGGAGAGCGGACATTGTGTGTATTGATCAATACGGGACTGACACTCCCACACCCTGACTGCTAGCTACAGTCCATGGCCTACCAAGCCAAGGGGTGACAAATGTCATATTTATTCCGACGCTTGCAGGGCGTCAAGTACTCTAGTGTCAATCAGTATGGTTACGAGTATCTCCATGTTTACCTTATAATTCATGGCCTTAAGGTAACGAGAATTAACATTGTATTCTGGAAACAACACTCTTAGGATTACTCTTTGTTCTAGACCTTGCTAGCTGTATCTTTCATTTGATACTGTCCGGGGTCTATGTTCCTTTGTTGTAGACCTTGCTAGCTGTATCTTTCATTTGATACTGTCTGGGGTCTGTGTTTCTTTGTTTTAGACCTTGCTAGCCGTATCGTACATTTGATACCATCTGGGGTATGTGTTTCCTTTTGTTAGACTGAGTCAGGCGTATCATTCATTCGATACTCTCCTGGAGTCTATGATTTCTTTGCCTTAGTCAGCAGTATTTTCTACTGAGGCATATGTTATTTTCCCGTAGTACTTTTACTAGTGATATTCTCCTACTTTCTTTAAAGTCAAATACCTTATTTTGGTAATGATAACATTTCAGGGAAAATTTCTCTTTAAGACATAACACTGTCGTCTTGGTAGAAGACTGCTTTTAATTAGAAAATATAGGATTTTCTGGAAAGGATGCTAATACACCGTAGATTCTAAACTACTACTTTTTATAAAGTTATTTTGAATAAAATTCTTACTTACACAAATGACACTAAATACTTATGAACTCACCAGCATTTATAAAAATTTTGATACTCGTTTTCAAAATAACTTGTATTCTCAGGTCAGCAATAGACAGGTACACCCGGGAGCTTTTATGAAGCCAACCTAGAACCGAGCTGCATCTATACTAGTTTCTGTATTACTTTAATGTCTCTATGAAATGTAACTTATGTAAAACTATTACTATTAATGCAATGGTTGTTGTACTTTTATTACTATACTGCATATGTTGTGATACTTGACATGACGTCATCCATCTCAGAACGTTTCCGCCGTTCCGGTTTTGGGGTGTGACATTAAGAATAAAAATGAGCGTCAAAAATAAATACTAGATAAAACCGATATCTTTACATAAATTTGTAGTGGTTGAAACAAGGATTTCGGGGATATAAAGGATACCAAAATCCGAGTTATAACGAGGAAGTTATGACCTGTCGAAGTTTCACGATAAACCGGCACGATGTCGAATGTCGTAAAATGTGAGTTTTTGATAAACTACTTTTTAGCCTTAGTAATCTAAACGAAAGTCGTATTATTCGTTAAACCGAGAAGTTCAATAAAAAGAACGCCCAAATCTGACTTCGTATGAGGAACTTATGATTTTTCGAAGTTTCAGCTTAGCAGTAGACAACTAAAAACTCGAATTTTAGATCGAGCAATTTTTAGCCAACACAACCTAAACAAGAATTGAAGGTCTCGTCATTAGTAGCACAACGGTAAAAAGTCTGACGAAAACGGATGTCGGATGAAGAAGTTATCAATTTTTAACGGATTTCCTATCCCGACCTGTTAAAAATAATAATATAAAAATTAATGTCAAAATTAGCCAACGATGTCTAAACGGAAGTTGTAGAGCATAATTTTAGCTACGCATGCATATAAAGAACGTCAAAAACGAAGCTCGTATGCGAAAGTTATTGCTTTTAGAAGTTTTTGCACAAAAATCGAGAAAATTCGCATAGTAACGCTTTTGCTACGTGTCCTCGCCTCGCATGTGCCACGTGTCCGAAATTCTGATGAGTCACCCTGCATGCGAGACTGCCCCGTGTCGCCCTGTGTCCTCTTCTGATTCGACCGAAGGGAGGCCCAATCCAAAGCTCGCAGCTGGACCGAGCCTCACATCGCCTAGCCTCCGAAGCTCACATGTGGACCAGTAGACCACAGTCCAATCTGAAGCCTCCAGCGAGGCCCTCGCACACGCAACCCATGTGCGAGCACCTGCGCACCCTCACCTGCGGACTCCACCTCCCTAGCCGACCTTCGGACCCTATAAATAGAAGGGGTATGCGAGCCTTCTCGGGTAGTTTTGGAGTTTTGCCACTTTTAACCCTTTTTTCCATATTTTCTTCATCTTAACATTCCTCAAAGCCCCGGTATCAATTATAAGCCTCGGAATACTCCACGAAGTGCCCGAAAAGCCCGGAAAATTTATCTTTTCGGTTTTGAAGCCCAACCCTCGCAGAGCCTGGTTTCTCAATCAAACTCCCGGTTTTATTAGAAACGATCGTTTTAGGAAACAAATTGCTACCCGGTTTTCATTAAATCAAGTGAGTGTGTAGTTACTTTCACCTTACACATAGATATGAAGTATTTTACATAAAATACGTGTTGGGTGAACATATATTGTTTGTTTATTTGAGATGGGTGCTGAAGGAATGATTTATACATGTTTTTAAAAAATTTAAACTATATATGTATTTTTATCTACGAAAAATGTTGGGTAAAACATAGGTAGATGAAATAGTGGGTATGATGAAAGGTGAGTTGGATAAAGGAAATGATCAATAATATTGATCGTGAGTTGAGGGTGAGTAGTGAAATTTGAGAGAATCACTTACCCAAATTGTTGGCCCCCGTCATTCAGCAGAGTATGGATGATAACCATGGACTATTCTAGATAGTCTATGGAACACTAGCAGGCCCACAACCTATAGGTGTAATAAACTATATGTTCATTTGCTGTACTCTAAAAACCCATTGGCATGTATTGCAGGAGAGAATACCTGTAAATAATATTGTTGATAAATGAGAGCTATGGACTTAGCACATGTTGAATAAACCTTAGCAGCTATGGAATTAGTGCCCGTTGTATAAACCTCGGTCACAAGGTGACTTTGTGTCTATTCCTTAGGATGAATCCTTAGGAAGGAGTGATAGTTGATTCTTAGGGTAAACCCTTAAGAAATAAATAAAATAATGGGGTTTGGGGTAATTCGGTTAATTAATTGATGTTTAAACATAATAAATTTATGTATTGTGGGTTGAAAACCCTATATGCTCATCAGGTTTCCAAGCCTGACCCACTCAGCTGTTTATATTATAGGTAGAGGACCCCAAGCATAGTCGGATGATGATGATGAGTGAATTTTGGATTATAGGCCAGTAGTTACAAATAATTGTTGTAAGGCTTAATGTCTTATTTATGCTTTTGATCTGTATCGGAACATGAAATCCCGAGGTTTTGATATAAAAGGAAATGATATATTTCTTAAAGAAAGGTTTTGACAAACTTTTATCATATTTTGTTTTGGGGACCAATTCCGCGACATCTTTTATAAAGATTTCTCTGATTTGACTTTAAAAAAGCATAAATTAAATCGGTCTTTTCTGGTCGAGAAATTATGGAATGTCACACCCGGGGCCTAGCCATGGGGTTTCTTTCAACCCATCATACAATCATGGGCCCAACCCTAGGGTAGATTTCAACCCAATCATACATGCAAGAATCACAAATATACCTAGCATCCTACATAACACAATCAAGTGGGCTAACATTGGTGCCTTCCTGTAACATCCTGATATCCGAGGTATGGCATTTTGATATATAGGCATGAGTTTGAGTGGGGGACTCGACGAGTTGGCTCCTCAACTTGTCGAGTTGGGTCGCAGTGTGGAGACGTGTCAAATGAATGGACTCGAGGAGTCGGGTATCTGACTCGCCGAGTCAGCGCTGTGGACAGAAATGCTAAATCCTTGGGCCTGAGACCTATTTAAAGTCCCTTAAGGCCTCCTATTGTGGCTACTCTTCTAGAAGGAAACCCTAAATCATGTGTGAGAGCTTGGAGTGAACAAGAAAGCTATTGTGAAGCTTTGTGGTCATTTTTGAAAGGAAGAAGTAAAGGGCCAAGCTAGAGGACCAAGAAGAGGTGTTAGATCTGCTAAGGTTTCATCCTCAAAGCATCAGGGGAGGTATAAATCTTGATTCCTAACCTCTCCTTAGTGTAGATTTCTCATTTGTGGATAATTAGAGCTTTTCTTCTTCATATCTTTTTGGGGCTTTATGGATTTCAGAGTTATGAGGAAGTTTAACCTCAGATCTGGACCCTAAGAGGTCCCAAACGCCTTATGACCCATGCTTTTCTCAATTTTTTTTGAAGCTTTTGGTGTATACAACCCTTCTAGCTCATGTTTATGGCATGTATTGCTCTAGATGCCATGCATGGGCGTAAAGTTAATGACTTTACATGATTTCTGAGCCCTATGAGTGTAGATTTGGAGTTTGGGAAGAGATCAGGCCTTGAAATCATCTGTATGCATGAGAGTCTGAATAGACTTGCCGTGTCCAGCTGATGACTCGGCGAGTAGCCTAGGGTTTGTCTCGAATAACGGAGTCATGTAATGACTCAACGAGTCGGAGGGCTGATCTGTCGAGTTGGGTCGGCCAGAGGGCCCCTGTGAGTCGATGAGACTCGGCGAGTCACTATTTGCACTCGACGAGTCAGGTCAAAAAGGAATGTTGACCAAGTTTGACTTCTATTTACCTTAGGGTTTGATCAACATTAGTAATGGAGATTTTGAATGGTCTTTTATTCGCTCCAGGAGTTAAGAAGGAAGAGAGAGTGGTCCTTAGGGGTATTTGAGTAGGATCAAAGTAATAATTAGAGATGTGTAATCTATGTGTTAGGCGGAGACTAGTTTGAGATGTCCGAGTACAAGATTACGCTGGTCGGCTTATGAGGTGAGTCTTCTCACTATACTTTACCTAGAGTAGTAATTAGAGTTATGTGACAGAGTATTTTGTATGCTATTTATATGATGTGATACACTGCATTATTTCTATATGATTTATGCTATGTATGTTTTAGAGTTTACAGGGTTAGGACCGGAAGGTCCATAGAGCTAGGACCAGAGGGTCCACAAAGTTATGGGACTGGACGGTTCCACTGAGACACATCGACCAGAGGGTTAAACATAGTTATAGCCTCAAGTGGCTAATATGTGTTGTATGTGGTATTTTGGGGAACTCACTAAGCTTCGTGCTTACCGTGTTATGTGTTATGCGTTTCAGGTACTTCTCAGGTTCACAGGAAGGCAACAGCTTGATTGTACACACGAAATAAAGAATTATGTTTTGGAGGATCATATATCATTAATTAAACAATTATGGATTTATGTTTTGTTAATTTGATAATTGGGATTTTTGTGAAATGTATTATGATCATTTTGTGATTTTAAAAATGAAAATTTTGTTTGAAAAATTCTCGGTGGTACACTTCGACCCACAAGTATGGTGCGAAGACTCACTTCTTAGTCGATACTAAGTTGTTACTGCTCTCACTGCCAGAAATGTTGATGATATGCACCTCCTATATAGTTACACAAGTTAAGAATTTAGATCTTCTTCCAAAACTAGGAGTTTGACAAAAAGTAAACTCAAGTCAAAAAGTCAACGGTCAAAGTCAATTGTTAACGTCGACTTTAGTCAACCGCCATGTCATGGCCTTGATTCAATAAAACAATCGGGCATTTCCCATTCGCCACGTCGTGGCGACCCAAGGCCATGCAGTGGGCATTGGGTTTTTAACAACTTAATGTATTAAGCCATTTTCTTCAATTCTAAGAGCTCCAAAGCTCAGATCTGGTCCATTCTATGGTCTACATGGATAAAGATTCCAACCTTATCCATTAAGACACCCAAAGAGATCAAGATATCATACCTTAGGTCCAAATAGGCAAAATACAATAAGAACTTAATCATTAATCCCTTAATTCGAAAAGTCCTTAACCCAACCACTACAAAAGAGTTTCCAATACCAGATCTAGCATAAATATGCTTGGTGGGTGCTTCATATACATGCATGTCCAATGCATGTCTAGAATCCCGTTTAGGTCAAAAGGAGATAAAAAGTGACCAAAAATTCGTGCAAGTTCAAGAATCCCAACTGCAACCTAGATCTAGAAGATATATTTTTCATGAGGCTCAGGAAAGTCAAAAAGTTACAACATTTATCACTTCAAACCAACCAAACATTTCCTTATAGACCAAAATATGCTTAAGAAACTAGATCTACGACCAAAGAGTCATAAAGATAGAAACTTGAGGACTTACAAATGGTCCAGATAATAATTCCAATGATGGAGGGGAGTTGTTGCTTGATCCTTTGGCTAACACCTTCTTCTTCTTCTTCCTTCAAATGCAACAAAGCACCACAAAGAGCTCAATACTCAACAAGGAAGGCCAAGGTTTCACAAATATGCTTTTTGGAGGTGATGGAGGTTGAGGGTGGAGGAAACACAAGCCATTACTTCCTTTAAATATAGGTCTAAGTTGAGAATCTGGGGTTTCAATAAATTCAGTTTCCATGTCGTGGCACTTATGGCAAAGCCGTGGCGGGCAATTAAATCCCTCAATTATAAAAATGTCGCCACGCTGTGTTGAGGCTCCACCACGCCATGGCCATCCAAAATGAAAACTTAAAATATACCATATTAGCTCATACCTGAAACGGGTGTTACAAACAATCAAAATTCAACAGTCAACGAGCATACACGCTGCGACCCACATTGGATGTGCCATGTCTTGCACCGGATGCACCATATCCACTAATGGACAAAATAGTCACGAAGACTCCCTATACGACACACCATGTTTTTTAGACAAACACACATTTTCTCTTAAGTGCTTGATCCTTTATGCTAGAAGCTGAAACTTTCCAGAAATCAATAAATGAGGTTCTTAATGGATAAACTTTCCAACTGTATCCATATATATATATATGTCTCTAACAAGTCTAACACCAACCCTAGATCTAAACAAGGTATAAATGCGTCACAACTTGTTGCATGTCTCAAGAAGGGCTTGAGCATACACTTCTATTTGGATTTGGTGTCTAAGGCTATAACTATAATTGGTATAAACTTGAATTGATAGTAGCACTGTCCTTTTGGGTTGCCCTCAAACCTAGCAATTGGACATGATGATTTTAGAAGAGAGAAGGTGATTTATTATTTGATTACAAATTAAAATAAATAATTTATTAATATAATATATTAATTAGAAATAGTAATATTTAATTAATAATTAATCAAAAACTAACTGGAATTAATTTTGGGATTGATAGAATAAATTAAAAGTGCAGGGGTTAAAGTGTAATTGTGCAATAGTTGAAAAAGAGGCATTGTAGAACCTCCTTGGAGCCTTGAAAGGTTTTGAGATGGGTTTTAGGGTTCTAGAATTATCCGTGGTGGATAATCATGAAGCTAGATAATTACAAATTCAAGATAATAATATTATATTGGTTTTAGGCTTATCTAGGGTTTCCTAGTTGCACTTTATAAGCATCCCTAGTCCTCCACATTTTGGCCATCTCTTCCTTATAAAGGCTAAGCCAAAATTATACTCACCTCCCTCATACATCCTATCTCCTTAATATTGTAACACCGTAAATTTCAAAACAAATTTTCGCATTTTATGAAGACATGATTCATTTAGTATTCATAAAAATGTCATTGTTTGAAATTAAAATCCACAACATAATAAAAATCCCAAGATCTCATAACATAAAAATCCCGCGTGTGTACTGATCAGGCCGGCGCCTTCCCGCAATCCTCACTAGTACCTGAAACACATAACACAAGACACTGTAAGCACAAAGCTTAGTGAGTTCCCCAAAATACCAGATATAACATATATTAGCCACTCGAGGCTATAACTCTGTGGGTCCGTGCACCCAAACTCTGTGAACCCTCAGGTTCTAACTCTGATAAACATGCAAAGCATAAATCACATAGAAGAATGCAGTGCAACACATAACACACACACACACACATATATATATATATATATATATATATATATATATATATATATATATATATATAGCATACAACCACTGCATCACATAACTCTATTTACCTACTCAAGGTAAAGTATAGTGAGAAGACTCACCTCGCGTATCTCGGTAACTCGTAAATCCCTGAAATCGCTAGTGCTCGATCTCCCGAGCTATAGCCCTCCTATAACACAATACATCTCTAATTAACACTTTCCCAACTAAGGTTGAATAACCCTATCAAGTCAACGTCGGTCAACTCTGGTCAACAGTCAAATCAACTTGCCGAGTCTGGCGTGGACTCGCCGAGTCTCTACGGGGACCCGATTCCTCTGAGTCCCTTCCGACTCACCGAGTCACTCACTCGACTCGGTCACTCAACCCCTGGATCGAAAACACTGAACAACCCGCACCAACTCGTCGAGTCTGGAAATGGACTCGGTGAGTGCATTCCATGCACAACCCCAAACAACCTTATGAGGTCAGATCTGCTTCACTCACTCATAGATCCAGTCCTTCCAAGCTTATTCATCACGTAAAGTCCATGTCTTGGCGCATATAACACACCCAAAGACTCTTAAATGGTGATTTGACCTCAAGCACAAGGATTCCAAACCAAAAACCTCCATGGATTCATAAAAAGCTTGGACAAAGGGACACTTTGGACCTCCAAGGGTCCAGATCCAAAACCTAACTCGCTTAAGGGACCAAGGGAGCACTAGATCTAGCTACAAAAGGGCTCAATAAACCCTAAATCAACATGAACATCACCTTAACAGAAAATGGATCGAAAATAGTACCTCAAACGTGATGTTCTGGACCTTAGATCTTCAGGAGGCTGATCTTCTTGCGTCCTATTAGCTAAAACTTCCCTTCCGTTGCTAAACACAACCTTCAATGGTTGATAATGGCTCCTTCTCTCACTCCACACGCTCAAATGCACTAGGGTTTCGCTCTGGGGACTGGTGAGCACAAATGACGGCCATAAGGCCCTTTAAATAGGCCCCAAACCCGAGAAATTAGGGTTTCATTAAACAGCGCTGACTCGGCGAGTCCACCATTGCGAATCGTCGAGTCAGGTCATTAATCCGGATGAGAAATCGCGTCTCTACTCGGCGAGTTTGCTCATCAACTCGCCGAGTTCTTCCTCAAAATTCAAAATAAAAAGAATAAATATAATACCTGAAATTTCCGGATGTTACAATTCTCCCCCACTTGAATCCGACTTCGCCCTCGAAGTCTCAACCCTGAAATAGCTCCGGATGTTGCTCCCGTATCTCACGCTCCGGTTCCCACGTCAACTCGAATCCTTTCCGATGTTGCCACTGAACCTGAACCAGAGGCACCTCCTTGTTCCTCATAACCTTGATCTTCCGATCCACAAGCGCAACTGGTCTCTCCGCATAATTCAAGCTCGCATCCACCTGAATGTCCTCTAATGGCACTACCGCCGACTCGTCAGCTGTACACTTCCTCAACTGAGACACATGGAAGGTATTATGAATCCGCTCCAATTCCGCAGGTAGCTCCAAGCGATATGCTACCCTGCCCACCCTTGCGATCACTCTAAACGGCCCAATATACCGGGGCCCCAGCTTGCCCCTCTTCCTGAATCGGATCACTCCTTTCCAAGGAGATACCTTCAGGAGAACATAATCACCGACCTGGAACTCGAGCTTGGATCGATGTCTATCCGCATAACTCTTCTGGCGGCTCTGAGCGGTCAACAATCTCTGCCTGACCCGTTGTATCTGCTCTTTCGTCTGAAGCACAATCTCTGTGCTACCTATAACACGCTGCCCGACCTCTCCCTAGCAAATGGGGGTCCGACACCTCCTCCCATACAACAGCTCAAAGGGCGGCATACCAATGCTCGAATGATGGCTGTTGATGTAGGAAAACTCTGCCAAGGGAAAATACGTGTCCCAACTCCCCCCGAAGTCCAACACACATGCCCGGAGCATGTCCTCGAGCGTCTGAATCGTCCGCTCACTCTGCCCGTCAGGCTGGGGGTGATATGCGGTACTAAAATGCAGCCTAGTACCCAACTCCTCGTGAAACTTCTTCCAAAATCTGGAAGTGAAACGTACATCTCGGTCTGAAACAATCGAGATTAGCACTCCATGCCATGATACCACTTCCCTCACGTACATCTCTGCTAATTTCTCCGCGGAAGAGTTCTCACTGATAGCAAGGAAGTGCGCGCTCTTTGTCAGCCTGTCCATAATCACCCAAATTGCATCGACTCCCCTAGCAGTCCTTGGCAATTTGGTGATAAAATCCATGGTAATTTGTTCCCACTTCCATTCGGGAACCTCCAACGGCTACAACTTACCATGCGGTCTCTAGTGATCGGCCTTAACCCTACGGCAGGTTAAGCACCTCTCAACAAACCACGCAACATCCCTCTTTATACAGGGCCACCAATAATCTTTCCTTAGGTCCAAATACATCTTAGTGGCCCCAGGATGGATCGAGAATTTCGACCGATGAGCCTCTTCCATCAAAATGGTACGCGTCCCTCCCACAAACGGTACCCATATACGCCCCTGAAATGTCATAAGCCCCCGACCATCGGTAATGAACTCCGATACCAATCCAACAACTCGCTCTCTCTTCTGGTTCTCCGATCTCACGGCCTCAGCCTATGCTCCACGAATGGTGTCCAACACCGGAGCCATCATGGTCAATCGAAAACATACATCTCGCAATGGGGCACTCTCCGTCCTGCGACTCAGGGCGTCGGCTACCACATTAGCCTTGCCCGGATGATACAGGATCTCACAATCATAATCCTTGACCACATCCAACCACCTCCTCTGCCACATATTTAGGTTAGGCTGATCCATCAAATACTTCAGGCTCTTATGGTCCGTGTATATCATACACCGAACCCCATACAGATAGTGACGCCAAATTTTGAGGGCGAACACCACTGCCCCCAACTCTAGATTGTGGGTGGGATACCTCGTCTCATGAGGCTTCAGCTACCTTGATGCATATGCTATCACATGCCCTCTCTGCATCAGCACCGCTCCCAACCCTAAGATCGACGCATCACAGTATACCACAAAGTCCTCCATCCCCTCCGGGAGGGCTAACACCGGGGCTTCACATAACCTTTGGCGAAGCGTCTCAAAGGAGGTCTGCTGCTCGGGGCCCCATGAAAAAGCGACACCCTTCCAGGTCAACCTGGTGAGTGGCACTGAGATCTTAGAGAAATCCTTGATAAATCTCTGATAATAACCTTCCAACCCTAAGAAACTCCTGATCTCGGAGGGTGACCTCATCACCTCCCAACTCATCACTGCCTCAACTTTGGCCGGGTCGACCAATATCCCTTTCTGGTTAACGAGATGCCCTAGGATTTGGACCTCTTGCAACCAGAAATCACACTTGGAGAATTTGGCATAAAGCCTCTTCGATCTCAGAACTCCGAGGATCTCCCTCAAATGCTCCTCATGCTGCTCTCCAGATCTCGAATATACAAAAATGTCATCGATGAATACAATCACCGACCGATCCAAATCGGCCTGCACACTCGGTTCATGAGATCCATGAACACTGCCGGGGCATTGGTGAGCCCGAAAGGCATCACCACAAACTCGTAATGCCCATAACGTGTCCTGAACGCTGTCTTCTGGATGTCCTCATCTCGCACCCTCACCTGATGATATCCAGACCTCAAATCGATCTTGGAGAACCAAGATGCTCCCTGTAATTGATCGAACAAATCATCGATCCTCGGCAACAGGTAACGATTCTTGACCGTCAGCTTGTTCAACTCCCGGTAGTCAATACACATCCGGTGTGAACCATCCTTCTTCTTGAAAAAAGGATAGTCGCTCCCCACGGCGAGCTGCTCGGCCGAATAAATCCCTTTCCCAACAGCTCCTGAAGCTGCGAAGATAACTCTTGCATCTCTGGAGGTGCAAGGCGATAAGGCACCTTGGCAATAGGCGAGGCCCCCGGAACCAAATCGATGCTGAACTTCACTTGCCTCACGGGAGGCACACTCGGCAAATCCTCTGGAAATACCTCCAGAAACTCACGCACTACCGAAACCTCCTCAACTGATCTCGGCCTCTCTAAATCAACCTGCGTATCCATCACATACGCCACAAAACCCTTACAGCCCTGCTGTAGACACTGCCTCACCCTAGCGGCCGAACAAAACGCTGACCCATAATGTGTACCCTCGTCGTACACTGTAAGAACTCCCCCACTTGGGTCTCGTATGGTCACTAGCTGCCGCTCGCAGTCGATAACTGCATTGAATCTGCTCAACCAGTCCATGCCCACAATGACACAGACATCACCCATCGCAATAGGAACCAAATCAATCGGGAACTTAACACCGAAAATCTTGAATACGCACCCAAGGATCACCTCCGTGGCATATATCACCCTCTCGTCAGCTATGGAAACTCTCAGAGGCCGACTCAATGCCTCACGACTAATACTGATATGCTGACTAAAAGCCAAAGATACAAAAGACCGACTCGCACCCGAGTCAAATAACAACAAGGCAGGTACAGAATTTAGAAGAAAAGTACAAACGCAGAACATAATATAAGCATAATATCTCAACATCAAAATAAATACACGAAAGAATACATACCAGCCACGACATCGGGTGCTGCGCGGACCTCCTCTGCGGTCAACTGAAAGGCTCTCCCTCGCGCCCTCGGCGTCTCGGCCTTCACTGGCCGACTCTCGGTAGCTCTGATGGAGGCAGGGGCAGATCCCTGAGGTGCCCCCTGAGCTGATCCTCGCAACTGCGGACACTCTGCCTTTCAGTGTCCGGTCTGGTTGCAGTGAAAACACACTGCAAACCCCTTGGGGCAGTCCTTGGCCATATGCCCCTCCTTGCCGCACTTGTAGCAAGATCCAGCTCTACAAACTCCATCATGATCCTTGCCGCACTTTCCACAAGTGCGGCCCTTCTGGCTCCCTACTCTGGGATCAGCGGGCTTGGCCCGCTTGGCTGCCGGCTGAGACTGTGCCGGTCGCTGATCCCTCCCCTAAGACTCTGCCTCCTGCCTCGCCTGAGTCTCTAGCTCGATCTCCTTCTTCCGTGCATTTGCCTGAAGCTCGGAAAATGTCCGGTACGAGGAGTTCGCCACAAACTCCCGAATATCCCTCCGCAAAATGCTTAAATAACGACTCATACGTGCCTGCTCAGATGACACGTGCTCCGGGCAGAACATCACCCTCTCATGAAACATCCTGGTGATAACCGTAACAGACTTTGTACCCTGCTTGAGGGTCAAAAACTCCTATGCCAACCGATCCCGTTCCACCGAAGGAACATACTCATCACGAAACATGGTGGAGAACCTCTCCCAGGTCACCGCAGCAAGATCTGATGTAGAATAGTGTGCTGTCGTGAACTTCCACCAGTCCTTCGCCCCCAGTCGAAGCTGGTTCAGCGCAAATCGAACCCTCAAGTGCTCCAGGCACGAGGATGTGTAGAAACAACCCTCAATATTAGACACCCATCTCATCGCCGCAATCGGATCCTGCGTCCCATCAAACTCCGGTGGCTTCGTGTTGCTGAACTCTCGGAACAGCAACGTGTCACCACCCTACGGTCTCGCAGCAGCAACAGCTGCGGTAGCTGCTGCAACAGCAGCCTCAGAAAGAGCAGCATAATGCTCGTCAAAAGTCTCAATCAAAGTGGTCTGTACACCGACCCGGTGTTTTCAGTAGTACGGGCCCAATACTACTGTCCGCATCGTATCAGTGTACACCCTAAGTCCTCCTCTTCGGATTCCAAATCTCAAGTACTCTACTATACATAATCCGCTCTCTAACAGATCTCTCATAAGCTCCTCGCTGCTACCTATTCACTCTCAAGCATCCCATAGCAGCTCACCTCTCCCTAGGCTAAGGCATCACAATCAGGGCACTCTAGTCCTAATAGGAGTGCCTAGCCTACTCTAGCATGAGAATACATCATATCAATATCATAAAATTTAATATAAGGGTATCTTGGGAAATCACCGTTCGGGCGCTGACTGATCGTACACACGACTCTGCTCTGCGTTTTTCCAAAAATCTTTTACTCTTTTTGATAACATTTCTCAAATCCTCAGTTTGAGTTCAAATACGCCCGAAGGTGTACTCGAATCCCTCAAACCAAGGCTCTGATACCAACTTGTAACACCGTAAATTTCAAAACAATTTTTCGCATTTTATGAAGAAATAATTCATTTAGTATTCATAAAAATGTCATTGTTTGAAATTCAAATCCATAACATAATAAAAATCCCAAGATCTCATAACATAAAAATCCCGCGTGTGTACTGATCAGGCCGGCGCCTTCCCGCGATCCTCACTAGTACCTGAAACACATAACACAAGTCACTGTAAGCACAAAGCTTAGTGAGTTCCCCAAAATACCAGATATAACACATATTAGCCACTCGAGGCTATAACTTTGTGGGTCCGTGCACCCAAACTCTGTGAACCCTCAGGTTCTAACTCTGATAAACATGCAAAGCATAAATCACATAGAAGAATGCAGTGCAACACATAACACACACACACACACACACACACACATATATATATATATATATATATATATATATATATATATATATATATATATAGCATACAACCACTGCATCACATAACTCTATTTACCTACTCAAGGTAAAGTATAGTGAGAAGACTCACCTCGCGTATCTCGGTAACTCGTAAATCCCTGAAATCGCTAGTGCTCGATCTCCCGAGCTATAGCCCTCCTATAACACAATACATCTCTAATTAACACTTTCCCAACTAAGGTTGAATAACCCTATCAAGTCAACGTCGGTCAACTCTGGTCAACGGTCAAATCAACTCACCGAGTCTGGCGTGGACTCGCCGAGTCTCTACGGGGACCCGATTCCTCTGAGTCCCTTCCGACTCACCGAGTCACTCACTCGACTCGGTCACTCAACCCCTGGATTGAAAACACTGAACAACCCGCACCAACTCGTCGAGACTGGAAATGGACTCGGTGAGTGCATTCCATGCACAACCCCAAACAACCTTATGAGGTCAGATCTGCTTCACTCACTCATAGATCGAGTCCTTCCAAGCTTATTCATCACGTAAAGTCTATGTCTTGGCGCATATAACACACCCAAAGACTCTTAAATGGTGATTTGACCTCAAGCACAAGGATTCCAAACCAAAACCTCCATGGATTCATAAAAAGCTTGGACAAAGGGACACTCTGGACCTCCAAGGGTCCAGATCCAAAACCTAACTCGCTTAAGGGACCAAGGGAGCACTAGATCTAGCCACAAAAAGGCTCAATAAACCCTAAATCAACATGAACATCACCTTAACAGAAATGGATCGAAAATAGTACCTCAAGCGTGATGTTCTGGACCTTAGATCTTCAGGAGGCAGATCTTCTTGCGTCCTCTTAGCTAAAACTTCCCTTCCGTTGCTAAACACAACCTTCAATGGTTGATAATGGCTCCTTCTCTCACTCCACACGCTCAAATGCACTAGGGTTTCGCTCTGGGGAATGGTGAGCACAAATGACGGCCATAAGGCCCTTTAAATAGGCCCCAAACCCGAGAAATTAGGGTTTCATTAAACAGTGCTGACTCGCCGAGTCCACCATTGCGACTCGTCGAGTCAGGTCATTAATCCGGATGAGAAATCGCATCTCTACTCGGCGAGTCTGCACATCAACTCGCCGAGTTCTTCCTTAAAACTCAAAATAAAAAGAATAAATATAATACCTGAAATTTCCGGATGTTACAAATATCCTTCTTGCTGGCTTGGGTATGAACCATTAGAGGCATGACACTTGTGGTGCTTGTTTCCAAAGCTTCAACAAAACAAGGATTGTTGTTATTTGCTATAATAACAATAAGGTATGTAATCCTAAACCCTTTTATGTCATTTTTTAAAATAACATATGGTTACTAGGGTTCTTATTCTTATGTTCATAGTTATAGGTTCAATAGAGAAAACATAGATCTTGTTTTAGGTTGCATGCACACTTAAGAGTTTTTAGTTTGTTTTGTTATGATTAAAACCCATCAGTGGTACCAGAGTGTTAGGTTTGTTTTTAATTGAACTTGCTATAATTCTTAAATTTGATCAAATTAGGGTTTGTAGAAATTAAAACCTAAAAGGCCACAATTTTCGAAATTGGATTAGGGTTTCTAGCCCCCTAACTTTCTAAATTAAGGTTAGGGTTTTAAAACCCTAACCCACCTCCCCAAGAAATTCAAAATTAATTTAAGGATTTGAATCCCTTACCTTTACCTATTTTTCGAAAATTTAAGGGTAAGGATTATGATTAAATTATTTGAGTATTTAATTAGATAATCCTTATTTGATTTAATATAATTAATTGAATGTTAATTAATTGATTATTATTAAATCATTTGGTTTATTTTTAAATTTAAAATAATTATTTAATTTTTGAAATTTACTAACAAACCTAGTATTTCGAAAAAGTTTTTTTAAAACACACCTTCTACTATTAAAGGTTTAATAATTACTATATGTATAAGATTAAGTCAGTCGAACTGCTAGTACGCCTCATTTATGAAGCTAATATATAAGGGGGTATAAGGAAATTGTCTATAAAATGGTAGTTGAACGCGTGTCCACTCTCCCACAACAACCTGGTCCAAGAGATGGCCCAACCTGAAGCCTAAAAATGTGAAGTCCCATCTGACTGAGTACGCAAGGCGTACCCAGCAGTACATTGTGCGTACTCTCTTAACGGCTTGTACGCTGCGCATACGAACTTGTACGCCCAATGTACATCCCTCTTAATCCCACTTTTCCATTAAGCACTTAATGTATTAAGCTAAAAGTCCAAACCACATATATGAGTCCCAAATAACGTCTAAACCCATAAAGTCACTGACTTGGTGACTTAACATGCCCCAAATAACCAATTAGCATTCTACTTTCATGGAAATGACTCAAACTGCAACATAGATGGTCTTAAACTCTAAAAGGTTCCAACTTTATGGACCTTGAACCTTAAAAACACTAAGAGGGGCAACTCAAAGCTTCTGGAACGAAATCAAGACCACTAGATCTCACACTTGGGACCAAAATGAACCAAAACCCATAAATGGTAGATCTAAGAGATGAATGACCAAGTTCAAAGCTTTATACCTTTATTAAGCTGGAAATGAGTCCCCAAAGCCAGATCCCTAATCTCCTCCTTGATTCCCTTCTATGGAACAAGCACCATCTTCTTGAAAATGATCCAAATACTCCAAAAATGGACTCCATAAGCTCCAAAGTGCCACCATGGATGATATATGATGATTTCTAGGGTTTTAGAGGGTGGAGGATGAAGATATTAGGGTTAGGTTGTGAGATAAGGAGCTTAAATAGGGTCCAAGACCCTAAAATAGGGTTCTGATCTGAATGGAGTACGTCCAGCGTACATATGGTATGCCCAGCGTACTCCGAAGAAAATTTGCGACCATCATGGTTAGTATGCCCAACGTACTCCAAGGTACGCCCCACATACTGCCTTTTTCAGTAGTACGCCCCGCGTACTCGGCTAAGCCTGAAAACCATGAAACTTCCGAAGGCCATAACTTCTTCGTTATAAACCTGATTCCGACGATCCTTATATCTTTGGAAAGGTAACGAGAAGCCCTACACTTCTATCAACACATACCTTTCACAAGACCTTCCGAACAAAAATCCATTTTCCACAAAAGCCCAAACTGACACTTTGCCGAAATTCCCCTAGGCTTCAAAACACAAACTGAATACCCGAATCACTTCTAATACATCACCTGCACCCCAAATGGGCCTAGATCTTGCCTTTTCAAAATCCCTAATCCTTATGATGACTGATCTTCGTGCTACAACCTCAGACTAGGAATAGATTCGGAACAGGATGTTACAAAAAATTTACAATTTAGGCATTTTTTTAGTAAAATTGACTTTTTAGGTCCCTTAAGACCAAAAGTTTACATTTAAGGCTAGTTTCAAATAAAATAACCTTTTTAACCAACTTTTGTCAAAAATCATTTTTTTTACCCAAATTATTTACAATTTACATTCTCGCCTCAATTGTATTTAAATTTACATTTTTGGCCCAAGTACATAGACATGTGCATTTTCGTCCCAATTTTAGTGAAATTGACGTTTTCAGCACAAGTGTAAATTTTACATTTTCGGCCCAAAAACATAGAATTTATCCTTTTTGGCCCAAGTTTGATAAAATCATCATTTTTAGCCCTTATAACCGAAAATTAACATGTTTGGTTCAAATTTGTTTAAAATGACACTTAAGCCCACAAAAGTCCAAAATTTACAAACTTAGCCCATATAACCGTGAAAGCCCAATATGAAGCCCATTTGTGAAATTTTACACTTTTAGCCCTTTTAAAATCATAAATACCACACATATCCATATTATTCAAAATTAATCCTTTCTGGTCCCTTCAAAACCATGAGTTATATAATAACTTCACTTTTTGATTATTTTGTCATTTTTTGGCCCTCGTATGCCCTTTTCTTAGTTTTAAACAACCTTGTAATGTTTTAAACCTTTTCTTTGCATAATAAGTTGTATCAAGTGTTATGTTCTACAACTATCATCATATTTTAGCATATTTTCGAGTTTATGAAATTTACAACACATAATCACAACATATATTATGAAAAACACACATAATCATGCATATACACATAGATCTACACAAAACAACTTGTATTCTCCCCCAAAACATAGTATAAACCGAAAATAGGGGGTATGAAATCACTTTGGTGTGTTGGATTCGGTTTTGGTGAAGAGTTTGGAGGAGATTTGGGCCTATCTCACCTCTTAGAAGGGATCTTTGAAGAGTTAGTGAGTAATAAGTTTAACATATTAGGAAGTTAAACCTATTGAGTGGAAGTAACTTACCAAGAGGATGAAATTGATGAGAACTTCTTGAATCACCCTAAAGTTCACGGTTTTTAGGAGATAATTATAAGAGAGCTTTTGAGAGCATTTAGAAAAAAAGATGAAGTTTTAAATGGGTAGGGAAAACCGAGAATAAGAAGAAGAAAAGAGAGAAGGTGAACTTAAGGTCTTTGCTTAATGGGTAATCACTTAATTGTCAAGATAGATGTTGGACATAATGCATGGATTACCCACAAATAATAATGAGGTATCACCATTAGAGTTTCCAATATTATTTATTTATTTTTTAAATTATTTACACATACATGTATATATATTTATCCTTAACCGAGAATGAGAGAGAGAGAGAGAGAATGTGAAAGAGAAAAGAATTGTTCGGGCCATTTTTGAATATATTAGAAATTATAAGCCCCAATATGAAATTTTTTGGCCCATTGGGCCCTCTCATGGGTTTGCGGCCCAAAAGGGTGAACATAATGGGTTTTCAGCCCATTTAAGTTCAAGAAGGTTGTTCACGACCCATAAAGGCCCATGAAAATGGAGTGAGTTGTTTTAGGCCCATCATGTTCCAAAATGATATGGTTTAATGTATGTTGGTTCAACTAAAGCCCAAATGGGGTTCCTTGGCCCAAAATAACCAAATCAAGTGTTTACTGGCCCATTAGGCCCAATAAGAGGATCCAGATCAAAATCGAGTTTGAACCGGGACATTTGGGTTTCAAACCCACAGTTGAGTATATAAGATGCACTGAATTACATTTTGAACTTCACAAGTGAGTTTCAATTCAAATAGTTGTTTTTGAATGAGCATAGTGCATAATATCAACTTAAAGTTACAAATTATACAAGAGTTGATTAAATGTATACAAAATTTCCTAGCAAAAAATGCTAGTTGTGACACAGTATGCTACTATCTCTATGATATTCGCATGTTTTTGAATGTTATATGATTATATGGTTATATATTTAGTGGGCGAGGCCCGTTACGTGAGTATGGGCGGGGCCCATATCTTACTGGGTGGGGCCCATATCTCTGAGGGAGTGGCCCATTATGTGATAAGTTATGCGAGTGTGGGCGGGGCCCATATCTTAATTTGTTGGATTAGTGTCGAAGTCCATAACTATTTTGATATGTACTTGACCTGATGGTGCATGGTCCTTTTGGGTTGCCTTCACCAAAGCAACTTGATAGGATGAATTGTGGAGAGAAAGGATTAATTATGATTTATTAATATATTATGAGAATAATAAATTAAAGGAGAAATCATATTGTTTGATTAATTATGGAATGTTAATAAACTTAGTCAAGGATACATAGTGAGTTCTTAAATTTCGATTATGATTACCACATTCCTCTTCATAATTCAAATCATAAGAACGTGACACATAAGATATTATGGCAGAAGATTGATAAAGTATCAAATCTTTATGTAAGACATTATGCATCATGTCCCATACGCTTCGGGTATAGGATAGATTGCAAATGCTATAATATTTGACCATTCTAAAATTTTCCAGATGTCTAGCGCATTTAGAGGGAAAAAGGACTAGAATCGGTTTTGACTAAGATAATTAAACAACTATCAAAGGATGATCCAAAGCTTGCTAAGGATTGGTCGCTTGTGAATAGTTGGAAGTATGATATTGGATGGACCATATCGACATTATTATGAATAGATAAGATTCTATTAAGAATGAGTTGTCATATGGTAAGTACGGAAAGGTTTCCATATTAGGAGTTGGGCATTAAGAATCTATGTCTAGATTAGAAACTTTTATGCAAGAAGGATGTTCAAAGGAATGTACTTTGAGTGAGAGACATCACATCTATGGAATTGTCTTGTAAAAATTTCAGATAGAGAGCTTTGTAATTCATTGACAATAGTCATTGTGACCTTAGTGCAGTGACAATTACAAAAGAATCATTGCATAAAATGTTAGAATCTAGCATATTCTATAAGTAGCAAGAATTAGATATTCTTACACTTATGACAGGAATTGGGACTTGTGAAATGAATGTAAATTGGAAATGTGTTCATTTGACCTATTTCACAAAGTAAGGACCATAGGTTAGCATTGTGTGCATGCTAAGAGCATGGGACAAGTGTAGTTATAATTCAAGTAAGAAGTTGATTACCCGAAACAACAAATAATGAGTAATCGATATGGTGATAAATAAAAGGTGTTTTGTTTATACTCAAAGGTTTGAGGCCATATTGGATTAGTATTATTCTTATGTTTCCTTTGCATGTTTTGACTTCCTGAATAATTTAATTAGTTGAGAACAATCAAATTATTCGAACGGGCCACAGTCGTTCATATGTTGGAAGTAGATATGAATGAAGACTGTTGTGAATTGGTGTGTGGATTGTCTAAAGAGTATTAGACATAAGAAAATGTTTGCTGCAACGTTCATGAGTGCTTATGAATATGATTTGAGCATTGGATTAAACCTACGCTCACTAGGATCACTTCATGAATTGTATCACGAGTGATTGGTGAGATGATAACATCTTATATTCTTGAAACTGAGATGTGTGAGTTGTATCTTGCGATTCGGTTGCATATTGATAATATGTAAACGCACCAGTAACTTGGTGTTATAAAACATATTGTTGTGTGTAATTTGGTAAGTGAGTGCAAGCGAGCATTGAGTCAAAGTTTATCCGTTCCTTTTATCCAAAGTAGGATAAAAGTGATATCTTTGGGCCCCTCGATGATTTAGTGATGGCACCTAAGCGCTTGGCCAAGCCGGGACTAATTTGATGTGTTCAAATTGTAGTCTGTTATCAGTCGTCATAAATCGGAAGTTGGTTAATAGTATAGAAAGAATGATTAAGTTCATGTCTCATATCTATACGATATCTAGAATGGAGGAATATATGATCCCTTATCTAAAGGACACGCGTATCTGATAAGATCAGAGTTGACAGCGGCTTTAGAAAGCTACCATTGCAGATCAGGATCTGAAGTCATACGCAAAATAGTTATTAGACTTATCCAAGTGGGAGACTATTGGATTAGTGTCTAAGTACATAACTATTTTGATATGTACTTGACCTGATGGTGCATGGTCCTTTTGGGTTGCGTTCACCAAAGCAACTTGATAGGATGAATTATGGAGAGAAAGGATTACTTATGATTTATTAATATATTATGAGAATAATATATTAAAGGAGAAATCATATTGTTTAATTAATATTAGTCAAGAATTAATAAGAATTAAGTTTGTGGCTAAAAGACATTAATTAAACTTAAGGGACTAGAACTATCAATTGTGTGATAGTTGAATATTAGGCTAACGGACTCCATATTAAAGGGGTGGATGAATTCTATGGGGAAACCCATTAGAAATCGTCCAAAGGACTTTAATAAAGGAGTACATGGGTTGCTTAAGGCCTAAGCATCCAAATTAGGGTTTCCTTGTTAGATAACCCTAATAGCCTCATTATTTAAGGACCCCTTAGGCATCAAAAACGTGGGCAACTGAATCCTTAGGGTTTCTACATGTTTTTGGGTGTCTCCTCTCTCCTTATTCTTCATCATCTTGCTCTTGGTGTTTGTGAGCCATTAGAGGAGCGACATTTGTGACTCTAAGCTTTCTAAAGTCATTACAAGGAGGATTTGAGATTGTTATTGCTACATAACAATCAAGGTAATATCTTAAACCCATTCTTATGTTAATATTGATTATCATATGCTAGATTTAGGGTTTAAAGTCTTGGATGTATAGCATATACAATAGAGAAACCTAGATCCAAGCATTAGGGTTGCATGAGCACATAGGATGTTCTTATGGCTAAAACCCATCACAATTTACGTTTCAAGTACTTCAATTTTCAAATTGAGAGCTCGGGTTGGTTGTAGGGCACACACCACATGTCTCACATTCTGTGTTTTACTCTGATTCAATGATGTTTAACTAAATATCGATTACTATGGTTTTATGGAAATGATATGTATTAAGGATTTAATTATTTAAAAATGAAAATTTTATGTCATTATTTTTGGGATGTTACAAGTTGGTATCAGAGCCTTGGTTTGAGGCATTCGGACATACTCTAGGATGTGTCTGAACTCAAATTAAGGATTTCGTTAAGTTTTTAAAAATGTAAGAAAAATGAAATAAAAAAAAGGTAACAACACGTTTTCTAATACAAGAAAGGGTGTGGTACATGCAATCAACCGATCTCAAGTAAGTTTCTCCTAAAATACCCATACATGTTATCTGATATGATTTGATTTACGAATATGTGAATCACGTGCTAGTTAGGGCTAACGATCTGCTCGATTTTGCATGATTGAATGCTAGGAGAGATGCCTTGTATGCCTATTGCATGAGCTTGAAGAATTGCATGCTAGTTCTGATTAGCCAGTAATAGGTTGGGCTGATATGTGATGCTTGGTAGTCTAGGAAGAATGAGATGTTGGATTAAGTATTATTTATAAGCGTAAGGCAATCAGTAGCAGGAGTAAGAGCTCCTAGTATGAGTTCTAGTATGTGGGATTGGAGTGCTACTGCTCAAATTCTGCTTGCTTTGTGCTTTGTGGAACTCTTAGGTGATGGGAGTTAGCTACTAAGTGAATATGCCACGTCACATGTGACAAAGGTTGGATAATATCAGAATGATGGATATGACCCTATTACACAACTCTTATCTGAGTTCAACCATTGGAGGGATGAGTTTGTTGCTTGAAGAATTATCTAAGCCTTGTTGCATGTGTGTATTCATAAGGTGGGTGACTGGGATATGGTAGTTCTTCAGCAGCTGATGGCAGTGTGATGTCGGGAACCTAGGAAAACCTAGGGATTGATTCAGTGGGTTTTTGTTGTGGGGGTTATCATGTGTTGGTGTATAGATTTGAGAATGTGAATTAGAGGATTTGGGAGGATTCTTGAGGAAAGTATGGATAGGTGTGGAACGTAGTATTGGGACCATACTTCTGAAACACATGATCCATACTCAAATCAGGAAGAGTCTTGGAGAATCTAAGAAGCCTGTAGGATGAAGATTCTTGGGTATATTAAGATCTTTTACATTATTTTCTTGGTATGGTGTTGGGCACTCAGGAAAGGGGTTCAAGTTCTGGTTCCAGCTCAGGAGCAGATACTGAGTCGAGCGATACGCGGACACGGGAGTTCATCTCATCGAAGATTACGTGCGGTATTTTGCAATGGACCTCGATGGTCTATGGTTCAAGCAAGGAAGGGATTTTGGATCTCTTGGATGGTCATCTCAGGGTATTTTGGGCCAAGTTTGTAGCGGGGCAGTGGGGGCTCATCTGGAGCCCAAAGTTTGTGAATCTCTAGAATCCTTCAGGAAGGAGGATCCTCTTGTTAAATCTTGTTAGTTAGGATCAATAGAGAGTTTTTCACCATGTTCTCAGGTTGGTCGGGGTAACTCAGGAGGAGGTCAGGATTTCTTCAGATATTTCATAGGTATGTCATCTTCTGTTCTCTTCTGGGATGTTATCATGAATTCAAATTATGTTGGATTTTTCTTGGGTTTGGGTAAACAATATCTCACGTTGATTTCTGCTATTTTTGGGTCATCAAGGATTGTGATATGCCTATGGAAGGACTTTTGGGTTCAAACACTACCATTGCTAAGAAAGGAGTGGTAGCAGGAAATGGTGGTGTCAGTTGCATGAGTTGTTTGGTCATCGGTAATGCCAGGGGAGTTTCTTCTTTGCATGGGTTGTAGGCGGTTAGAGTTCAATGGTTCTCTGAGAATGCAAGCTTGGGTGAAGATTCGTCCGTTCAGGGAAAGGGTTATGATTTTCTTTATAGCCATTATAAGAACTCAACAATTGGTTTGGTGTCATGGGAGGTGATTTAGAATATCAGATTGGTTAATATTCAAGAGCGCTGTTAAGGATTTCAAGGGTTGGGCGATCATTGAGTGTAGCTAGCAATGGAATGCTAGAATTGATTAGCTCAGGTCATAGGATGTTCATGCTATATGAGATTAATGGGTCGGGAATTCATCAGGATTTAAGAGATGAGAGAGAGAGAGAGAGAGCTTCGTCGAATTGAAGTGGGGGAGAATTGATATGAATATCTGTAGGTTGGAAGGGTGTGGAACTAGGTCAAGTTTCACATCCTGGCCAGGAAGAGAGGCGACCTAAATGGTCGTTTAGATTGAGATCGTGTAAGTGGGAGTTCAAGAAACTTCCCACCGTTGATCGGCGTCTTCATTTATGCATAACAGGCATGTGGTTGAGTCATGGTTGAGGGTTTTGTATTCGAAGTATGACTCGATCACTTAAGTGGGATTATGATGTTTTGGGTGTGGAAGGGCCATGGGAGGTAACCATGGATGGTTAGAAGTGTTGTAAGATTGCGATGGGATTGTAGCATTCACCAATTCGAGGTAGACTATCATGGGAGGTGGTCACGAGCGCAAATGGGGAATCAGTTCGTACCTTGGGCATGCCGGTCGGAATTTTTGAGGAATATTCTCTATTTAGGTTGAGGACCATTGGGGTCCGAGGCAGATTCGGGCCTGCATAGCTCTAGATGGGTAGGACCTACGGGCGAGGCCGCTCTGTGGTATAGTTAAGTAGTTACCGCGGGTGAGGCCCGTTTAATTATGGAAATACAGGTGGGACTTGGTAGAGACTGTTGGGTGAAGATTTTAGATCTAGAGATGCAATATCAAGTGGGTGGTCAATGTGAGACGTATAGGGGTTTATAGACTGGGTAGCCTTGTTAATTGGACTCTTGGGAATCTGGTGGTTGGAGCAGGTGCGAGACTGGTAATCTCAGCGATGGTTGCAAACCTTTATATCACATCGAGTGAGGGGTTTTCATGAATCAGAAGGTTTGGATTGAAATGCCAGTGAAAATCCATGGATCTCGGGTTATGGGTTGAGTATTGGTTTGGTTTTTGGGTGAGATCTTGAGTTGGGCATCACAAGTGTTAAAGTTCAAGATTTTTCTTTTCAGTGGTATAAGAATTTGGGGTATCTATATGCCGAGGGCATCAATCGAAGGTTTCAATGGTAAGGAATGGATTCAGTTTTGATGATAGATCAAGCCTTTGTGATTGTGTGTAGGATTGGTTCCATTTATGAAGGGCATCAAGATAAGTCAGGGCGGTATTATTGATTTGGATCTCATGGGTGGAATCGCTTGTTATTTGGAGAATATGTTAGATAACTTGCAGTTTGGGTTAAATAATCTCCGAGTAAAAGAATTGGCCCTGTTGCGCACCTCTCGTTTGAGTCTAACCATTATAGGGATGAGTCCTTTACTCGAAGGATTATCTGAGCATTTTGTCAAGTAAAAGTGTTTTGTAGCAATAATTGGACCATAATTCAATTTTCTAATGGGGACTTCAAGTTATCAAAAGATGAGTAGTTAATTGGGGATAAGTGGAATGGATTAGCAATGGTTCAATATGGACAGTCTGTCAGGGGAGTTAGACTAATTCAATATTTCAGATTTCAAGAAAAGTAGGATTAGTTTTATGCACGGGATCATGGATTCGTCTTCTCTGGGTTGGAAAGTTCTGCTTGGGTTGGGTTTGTTTTCCTTGGAAAGGTTGTTGTATGCTCAAGGTTGTAATTGTGTCTCTCGGGTTGTCGGGCATACCAGGAATGGCAAAGAATGATTATGAGGACGAAATTGAATTTAAGAAGGGGAGAGTTATAATACTCGGTTTCGAATCATTTCATTGTTCGGGGATGTGGCCCGGTCATCAGTCATCATATGGCCTTGGGCCTTCGCAAGGAAAGGATTTGGCCCTTTTGGATGTGGGTGTTATAGTCTAAGTGATCCGGGCATTCGTTTGTGTATCGGATCCCAAGGATATAATCGTAATTTGATAACTCGGTCCTTTATGAATTTTGGGTTTTTTTAGAAAGTTATTAAGCGGAGGTGAGTTGATAGAAGTATAAGGCTTCTTGTCACATTTCCATGGATATAAAGTTTGTTGGAAATGGACTTATAACGAAGAAGTTATGGCCTTTGGATGTTTGGTGGTTTTAAGGTTTAGCTGGGTATGCGGAGCATAAACAGGTGTACATGTAGTGTACTAGTGAAAAGGACAGTACGAAGGGCGTACCTCGGCATACAATGGGCGTACTGATTAGGATGGTCGTGGGTGCTCTACGGAGTATGATGGGCGTACTCCAATCAGACCCAAACCCTATTTTGGTCTTGGACCCTATTTAAGCTCCTTATCTTATAACCTAACCCTAATATCTTTATCTTCCATCCCTCTAAACCTTATAAATCGACACTTAGCCCCAACTTAAGTGATTCTTAGGCTTCAAAGTAATTTATGTGTGTTTTTGGTGCTTGAGGAGGAAGAAGTAGCTTCTTCAAGATTCGTTTCTTGACTTGGAGCTTTTGGATCTAGGCTTTGTTCACCTAGATCTAACTTTTGGAGGTATAAAGTCTAAACCTTGGCAACTCTTTCTTGTAGATCTAGCTAGGTGTCACTTTGTGATGATTTTGGTCCCTTTGTGGTGGTTCTTATGAGTAGAAGTTGCTCAAGAACCTTTTAGCTTCATATTTGGCCCTTGTTGGGTTATGGAGGCATAAAGTTTGGATATTGATGAGTATAAACCTTCCATGCATGATTTGGTAGTCTTTTGGTGAAGCTTGGGACTTGGGGTTATGATTTGGGTTCCATTAAGTCATGCTAAGTCATAAAGTCAGGAACTTTATGACTTAAGAAGTCCCTTTGAATCAGTTCTGGAAGTTTGGACTAAGATCTTAAGGTATTAAGAAGGTTTTTTTTTAGATATTTTGGAGTGATTTTGACCTTTAGAGTTCATCTTTGGTGTTGGGCTTCATTAAGCCATGCAAAGGATTAAAGCCTTCAACTTTATGGATCAAGTCACTTATATTTAACTATTTTGAGGTTTTAGACGTCTTGGCTTAATTGATTAAGATTCATAAGTGAGAGTTGGTCCAACAGGAGGAGTATGTTGAGCGTACAAGCCAGTATGTGCAGTGTATAAGATCTTAAGCTAGTACACTTAGAATACAAGCTGAGTATGCCCTGCATACTTAGTAGAGTGGGATTTCAGTATTTGGGATTTGGTTTAGGCCATCTTTTTGGGCTTTGTTGTTTATTTGTGGAGCCCACTATGGATTTGGGCCCAATTTGGAAAATTGGGCCATGCATTAGGACTTGGGTAGTTTTTGGTAGTTAGGCCTTATGGATTATTAGGTTTGGTCCTAAGTCTTGGTCCAAAAGTAGGTGAGGAGTAAACTAGTCATTTACCTGAATAATAGATTTATGGGTGTGGATTGGGACCTAAATTTTGATTGGGTGTTGTTTTGGTAGTTTAGGGATCGGTTAGCCAGCAACCATAGATTTATTTGCGGGATTCATTAGTGCGAGTTGAGTCTCCTCACTAAGTTTAGCGGGTCGAAGGCACCAATGTCGGCCCATGGTTTGCTATGTAGAGTGCTAGATGTCTGAATGACTCTTGCATGTGTATGTGTTTGTATGTCTACTGGGCGGGCCTAATGATTATTCTATATGCTGGTATCAAGTTATCCATATATGATTTGTATGTGGGCGAGGCCTGATGATTATGCAGTATGCTAATATCTCTATGATCTTGGCATGTGTTTGAATGTTATATGATTATATGGTTATATGTTTAGTGGGTGGGTCCCATTATGCGAGTATGGGCGAGGCTCGTATCTTAGTAGGCGGGGCCCATTATACGAGTGTGGGCGGGGCCCGTATCTCAATGGGCGGGGCACGTTATGTGAGAAATCATGTATGGTATGTGGTATCTTGAGGAACTCACTAAGCTTTGTGCTTACAGTTTTCATTTTATGTTTGTGGTGCTTCAGTTTTCAAATGGAGAACTCGGGTTAGTTGTAGGGCACACACCATATGTTCCTCATTCTATGATTTACTCTGATTCAATGATGTTTTGTTAAATCTCAATTACCATGGTTTTATGGAAATGATATGTATTAACGATTTAATTATTTAAAAACAAAAATTTTATGTCATTATTTTTTGAACGTTACAAAACTTGATCATGGGGAATAGGCGATCTTCACCTGTCACCAAGATTGGAGTTTATAGTCTAGTGCTTAGCGATGGTGTTAGTTTAGATTTGATAAATTTTTCTACTCGTCAGAAGTGACACGAAACATTATTTATTTTCATGCATTGTTTAGACAAGGTTTTAGATATTCTTTTAAGGATGAGAATGGTTCTATTTCTTCTTATAAAAATGTTGTTTTTTAATTTGAGACATGGTTCATTCCATGATGAGTCGAGCTTCTCTTCCAATTTCGTTATGGGGGTATGCCTTAGAGACTGACTCTCACATTCTAAATCTTGTCCTAACTAAGATGGTTGCCAAAACACCTCACGAGATGTGGACATGGAAGGTTCACTCGTTAGTGCATATCAAGGTTTGGGGTTGTGAAACTTTCGTTAGACAAGAGACTCACGATAAGCTTGAACCTCGAAGTGAGAGATGTATTTTCATCGGCTACCCACTGTCACACCCCAAAACCAAGAACGGCGTAAACGTTCTGGGGCGGAGGATGTCATGTACAGTATCACAACAATGAATAGTTGTAAACAAGAAACAACATCATCCATTGCATTAAAAATATAATTTTAATACAAGTGTTCTGACATGTTTAATAGACACTAAAGTATAAATCAAAATGAAAGATGAGTCTTGAACGAGCTCCATCTTCTCTAAACCTTGCACCGGTACATGTCTATTGTTGACCTGAGGATACAAGTTATTTTGAAAGAGAGTATCAGCTTTAAAGCTGGTGGGATCATAAGTATTTTAGTGTCTGTATTTGTAAGAAAGTATTTGTAAGTATGTAAAAGTTTTGAACCTCCTAGAAAACCCTATATTTCCTACTAAAAGTAGCCTTCTACCAAGGCATCTAGTATCTGTGTGTGACTCTTGTAAGAGTGTGTATTTTCCCAAATCTGACTATCATTAACCAAAAATATAGCTTTTACATTACCGTGCATCGTGTGAATGTTCACGAAGTGAATGTAATGGGAAAAATATTATAGTACTACAGTATTGTAATAAGTAACTACTGCTGTACTAAGTACTAACTACCTTAACAAAATTGTAATTTAAAGTACCATGTGATAGGCCTGTACCCTGCTACCGACTCAATAGTAAAACGACGATGTAAGACGCCGTAAGAAATGACATTTGGCACACATAGACTTGCAAGTCCCACTGTAGCGAGCAACAAGGTGTAGGATAGTCAATCCAGAATAGATCTATACGTAAACTCATACGCTCCCCAATTAAGGAGATTCTGGATACAAAAACGGTCATGGCAGGTAGTGCCATGCCCCATTTAGTGGCTCACATAACTGTATTAATGTATATGTTATGTATGTGCTAGTTGTATTGTGTGCTCTTTCTCTGTCTAGCTTGTATTGTAATAAACTGTGTCTACTAGCTGTATTGTGTGTTCTCTATTGTAACGCCTGTGTTTCCGGGCTTGCCGTTTTTAGCAATGTAATAGTCTAGGTTAACTTTTGTAACCCGTTTTGAAATAATAGAAGTATATTATTTGAGTATTATGTGTTTTGTGCCTAATTGCTTAATTATGTGGTTTGATTAATTAAGAATAAAAATAAGCGTCAAAATTAAAGTATGAGATAAGTCCGATATCTTTACATAAAGTTGTAGTGGTCGAAATGAGGTTTCCGAATATATAAGGAATGCCGAAATCCGAGTTATAACGAAGAAGTTATGACCTGTCGAAGTTTCGCGACAGAACCGACACGACCCAGCGCGACGTAAATAGTGAATTTAAGGCAGATAGATAACTATCCTTAGTGATCTAAATGAGAATTGAAGATCTCATCGATAGTAGTGCAACGACGGAAAGACGGACGGAATCGGAGTTCAGATGAAGGAGTTATGAATTTCGAACGGAGTTTTCCTGTCCCGGCCTACTAAAGATAATATATAAGTAATATACTTATAATATATTAAAAATAAAATCACAATTAGCCAATGGAGTCTAAACGAGAGTTGTAGAGCATAATCTCACCTTCGCGGCGATATAAAGAACGTCGAAAACGGAGTTTGTATGCGAAAGTTATGAATTTCTGAAGTTCGGGGCGCGAAACCCCAAAACTGTCAGATGCCACGACGTGGCAAGCAGTGCCATGACGTGGAAAGTGTCCTGTCACCTCCGGAAGGCCCCCAGATGCAACTTGGGATGACGCATGCAGTGACGACCAAGCCCACGACGTGGAACAAGGTTGCCACGACGTGGCAAGGGCCAAATTTGCCCTATAAATAGATTTGAAGGGCCAGCCGTTTATGGTTGCTATTTTCTCTCTTCTCTCTCCCGTTTTACATCGTTTTGCGTGCCAGAAGTACCCCGAAGCCCCAGTAATATCCCCGAGACCCGAAGCAAGTCCCGAGATCCCGAAGATCCCGAGAAGTACGGTTCCCGAGTCGAAGCTCTGCCCGCGAGAAGTTCGATTTTTGTAGAGATCTTCCAGATCTGCTGAGGATTACTACTTCTGCAAGTCGTAGTGCTGTCCGATCATCTTCTGATCAAGTGAGTGTATACTACCTTTCATAAACACGATAATAATACAAGTGCGGTTTGAGTGTATTAAGTAAATTGTGGTTTATATGTGTGTGGGTGCAGTTACTTTCATCTAACAAGTAACTATGAAGTATTTTATGCGATATACTTGCTATGTGTATATTTTGTGATTGTATGCGTGAATGGATATTCACTTTATTCCATCTCATAGATCTGAATTGCTTTCTATGAAATACGTGTTATGTGGTATGCCTCATCTGTTATATGGAATATATATATTGAATGAAAATGATATATAGGTTTTAAACTATGTATGAAAATATATTCTTATCTACTAATATGTTGGGTAGAACATGGGTAGATAGTTGGTGTGTAATAAACAGATGAGAGGCCTCGATGTTGTTGTTGTTGTTGATCTAGTTATTCAGCGGAGTATGGATAACGACCACAGACTCTTTCTAGACAGTCCAGTGGAACGCTAGCAGGTTCATAACCTGTAGGTGTTATGAACGATGTGTTCACCGGTGTACTCTATCCCCCTCATGGTTGCCTTTAGGATATCTATTGTTGAGGAAACCCCTTAGCAGTGATGTCCGTCCCGATGAAAATCCTAGATTAGGTCCCTTGAGATAGTTGTTGTTTTAGGGACGTAAATTGAGGATAACGGGAATGGGTAATCGGGATAGTGATTGGTTGGTGAAATTAAATATAAATTATTTATTGTGGGTTGAAAACCCTATGTGCTCACCAGGCTCCCAAGCCTGACCCACTCAGTTTTATTTGTATTACAGGAAGTGGCACAAGGGCGTAAGATGGATGGATCATCTTGTTGTTTTGTTTACAAGTCTGTATATGTATATATTTGTTGAATGACTTGTAATGTTTATCGTTTATGCTTTATGGTCTGTATCGGAACATGACATCCCGAGTTTTGATAATATAATGAAATGCATCTCTTGATGAAATGCTTTGATAAATATTATTTTATCATGTTTTGTTTTGGGAACAACTTCCGCAACTCTTTCAAATCAAAAGGATTTACTCTGAAATTATTTAAAAGCATAAATGAAAATCGGTCTTTTCTGGCCGAGATTTTGGGGATGTCACAGTTGGTATCAGAGCATTAGTTTAAGCGAACTAGGAATTTGTAGGATTTCTAGACTTAAACTTAGAATGCTAAGTGGAATGTTGAGATGTGTGTCTGTTGGATTTTAGACACAAGCACTAGTTTATTTTAGGAAAGTTGCCTAAAATGCTTTTATGTGCTAAATGTTATATGTTGCCATATATGATATTAATTGTTCGGATCTACGGTCTGTTGCCGACCGGATCTGGAAACCTTATGTGTGTAGGATTCTAAGCGTATGTCTATGATATTAGAACTAGCATGTAAACGTTTCGGAGTGATAAGAATGATTTGAATACCTATCGTGAATGAGGATCTAATTTCACCTTATTCGGTGTGTAGATCAAAAATGGTGAGAACAAGGAGTGGCATTGGAAACGCAGATGAAAACAGGAATCAACCGCCAGTGATTGAGCAGATACCTGTTGTAGCAGCAGCACCAGAACCAATAACAATGGCTGCGGTGCAAGCCATGATTCGGGCTATGCTAGCCGAACAAAGGGAGGAGATGCGACAAATGTTGCATAATAATAGGGATGAACCTATCATACCTATTGAGGAACCCGAATTAATTCCCGAGCAATCGGAGGAAGGGAACAATAGTCGCATGATGAGTCAAGTTGGGACTCAAGGGGAACGAAGGAACGATCCGGAAAGGAGAAACAACAAGGATGGGCGAATGTACAAGAACTTCTTGGGCACCAAGCCGCCAAGTCTTTCTGGGAGCCCAAAGCCTGTTGAGATAATGGATTGGATCTCCGAAATGGAGATGGTATTTGAAAGTTGCGACTGTAGCAACAAGCAGAAGACCGTCTTTGCAGTTAGACAACTGAAGACTGGAGTCTTGAGTTGGTGGAAGTTGTTGGCAGATACTATGCCACGAGGAGAAGCCCTGAAAATGTCATGGGAGGAATTCTTGGAACAACTAAGGGTGCAGTATTGTTCATAGATAGATCTGATTGATCTAAACAATGAGTTCCAAAACTTGAAGAAGGGGAAGATGAGCATAGATGACTATGCTACTGCATTTACTGAGAAGATGAAGTTGTTTCCGTACCTAGTGCCAACGGAACTCTCCAAGATTGAGAGGTTTGCTAATGGACTGCCTGCCGACTTTGGTCCGACAGTCAAAATGGCAACCACTCTGAAAACGGTTGTTCGTGCAGCTAAGAATGTGGAGGCCCAGCAGAAGGAAAAGGGTCTGGAAAGAATAGATGTTGGTGAAAAGAGGAAGTTCGATGGAACTTCAGGGTCCAACAAGAAAAACAAGTTCTCGAAGTTTGGTTCGAGGGGAGGTGGAGGTGAAGCGAAATGGTGCGACAAATGTAAGAAGAAGCATCATGGAAAATGTGAGGTGGCGAACACATGCTACAAGTGTGGAAAGCCAGGGCACTATGCCAATGAGTGTACCCTCACAAAGAAAGTTTGCTATGGTTGTGGTGAGGAGGGTCATATGTCGAGAGACTGCCCGAAGAAGAAGGAGGCAGCTAGACCCAACATTCCGCCAAAGCCAAAGGCGAGAGCATTCCAGATGACACTGGAAGCTGCTAAAGATGAAGCTGATGTCGCTTCAGGTACCTTTCTCGTTAACGAATTGCCTGCCCAAATTTTATTTGATTTTGGAGCCAACTACTCCTTTATATCGCATGAATTTGGTAGAAAGCTAGCTTTGCCTGTTGTTAGACTAGATAATGCCTTATTAGTCGAAGTTGCTAGTGGCAAGTTTGTACCTGTTAGCTATCGCATGAAAAACATCTTAATTGATCTGAATGGGAATAAGTTCCACGAGGAATTATTGCCTATCGAACTTAATGGTTTCGACATCGTATTGGGAATGGATTGGCTTAGCGCCAACGACGCCGAAATTTTATGCAAGAAGAAAATAGTCAAAGTAAACCCGCCTGGGAAAGATTCGTTTATGGTGTATGGAGATAAACACAGAGTGAATTCTGGAATCATTTCATTGATGAAAGCCATAAAATGTTTGACCAAGGGGTGTACATCATATTTAGCATTCGTGATTGATGCTAAGAAGGAAAAGAAGGTGATGCAGAATATTCCAGTGGTGTGTGATTATCCGGAAGTATTTCCCGAAGATCTTCCTGGATTACCGCCTGATCGACAAGTGGAATTCCGTATTGACTTGTTGCCAGGAACGACGCCAATTGCAAAAGCACCTTATCGATTAGCACCGACGGAGATGAAGGAGCTAATGATGCAACTTCAGGAGTTATTGGAAAACGGTTTCATTAGACCTAGTTCATCACCCTGGGGAGCTCCGGTGTTATTCGTGAAGAAGAAAGATGGAAGTATGAGAATGTGCATTGATTACCGAGAGCTGAACAAGGCAACAATAAAGAATAGATATCAGTTGCCGAGGATTGATGACCTGTTTGATCAATTGCAAGGTTCGAGCTATTTCTCGAAGATCGATCTAAGGTCAGGATATCATCAGCTAAAAGTAAGAGAGCAAGATATCGAGAAGACTGCATTCAGAACTAGATATGGACACTACGAGTTCTTGGTTATGTCGTTTGGACTAACCAATGCTCCGGCAGCATTCATGGATTTGATGAATAGGGTTTGTAATCCTTTCCTTCATAAATCTGTGATAGTGTTCATAGACGACATTCTGATTTACTCGAAAAGCCAAGAGGAGCATGGCAAACACTTGCGAGAAGTGTTGGAAGTTTTGAAGAAGGAGAAGTTGTATGCAAAGTTCTCCAAATGTGATTTTTGGATTCGTGAAGTCCAATTCTTGGGTCACGTGGTCAACCAAGAAGGGATAATGGTTGATCCAGCAAAGATTGAAGCTGTAACGAAGTGGGAACAACCGAAAAGTCCCACGGAGATTCGTAGCTTTTTGGGATTAGCTGGATATTACCGAAGGTTTATCCAAGACTTTTCTTCGATCGCTAGTCCATTGTCATCTTTGACCCACAAATGAGCTACTTATGCTTGGGGTGAGAAGCATAAGGAAGCATTTGAGAAGCTAAAGAAGAAGCTATGCGAGGCACCGATACTTTCTCTACCCGATGGAATTGAAGACTTCGCTGTCTATAGCGATGCGTCTGGTGTTGGATTGGGTTGTGTTTTGACCCAAAGAGAAAAGGTGATAGCATATGCGTCTCGACAGCTGAAAGAGCATGAAAAGAATTACCCGACTCATGATTTGGAGTTGGCAGCGGTAGTTTTCGCTCTGAAAATATGGAGGCATTACCTCTATGGCACGAAGTGCAAACTTTTCACTGATCATAAGAGTCTCCAATATCTCTTTAATCAGAAGGAATTGAATATGAGGCAACGACGCTGGCTAGAATTACTTAAAGACTACGACTGCGAGATACTTTACCACCCCGGTAAAGCTAATGTTGTTGCTGATGCTCTCAGTCGGAAAGTCAATCTTGAAAGGAAAAGGCCAAGAGCATTGAGAATTGAAGTTGTCTCGACTATTTTGGAAAGTATAAAGAAAGCTCAGGAGGAAGCTTCTGAAAAGAATGACCGAAAGGAGGAACGTTTGGGCAAAACGTTGGTGTTCGGTGTAAACAGTCATGGACTGAACGTGTTCCAAGATCGGATTTGGATACCTAAGACAGGAGGAGTCAGAGATCTTCTGATGGAAGAAGCTCACAAAACCATGTACTCGATTCATCCCGGTAGCACTAAAATGTATAGGGACCTGAAACCCTACTACTGGTGGCCGACGATGAAGCTTGATGTTGCAAAGTATGTGGCTGAGTGTGTGACTTGCGCGAGAGTCAAGACACAGCATCAGAAACCATACGGGAGTTTAGAACCTTTGCCTGTGCCTATGGGTAAGTGGGAAGACATTGCTATGGATTTTGTCACTAAACTGCCCAGAACAAAGAATGGTCACGACATGATTTGGGTGGTCGTTGATCGATTCACTAAGAGTGCGCATTTCATAGCGGCCAAGGAGAAATTGTCTATGGAAAAGCTTGCGAATTCTTACGTGAAGGAAATTGTGAGGCTTCACGGTGTTCCGTTAACGATTGTGTCGGATCGTGATAGCCGTTTCACCTCACGATTTTGGAAAAGTTTACAAGAGGAATTGGGTACCAAGTTGTGTTTAAGTACAGCTTACCATCCGCAGACTGATGGTCAGAGCGAACGAACGATACAAACACTTGAAGATATGCTGAGAGCATGTACTCTGGAATTCCTAGGTAATTGGGATGAACATTTACCGTTGGTAGAATTTTCCTATAATAATAGTTTCCACTCGAGCATTAAGATGGCACCTTACCAAGCTTTGTATGGACAGAAGTGTCGTACACCGTCTTGTTGGCTTGAGGCTGGGGAAAAGCAGTTTATGGGACCGGAGATGGTTCATCAAACTGCTGAAAAGTTGAAAATAATTAGGGAAAGAATGTTAGCGGCTCAGGATCGTCAAAAGAGCTATGCTGACAAGAAGCGAAGACCGATAACTTTTGAGGTTGGGGATTCGGTTTTGCTTAAAGTCTCGCCGTGGAAGGGACTTATAAGATTTGGTAAAAGGGGAAAGTTGAGTCCAAGGTTTATTGGACCGTTTAAAGTTCTTCAGAGGATTGGGAACCAAGCTTACAAGCTCGAACTACCAGAAGAACTGAATGGAATTCATAACACTTTTCATGTGTGTTATTTGAGGAAGTTCACAGGAGAAGTTCCCGACATAATTCCAATCTCTGAATTGAGAATTGATGAGAACAAAAGGTTGATTGAAGAACCAGAGGAAATTGTTGACCGAAAGACTAAGAAATTGCGACGCAAGATGGTTGGGTTAGTGCTTGTCTGATGGAAACACACGAATGGGCCGAATCTCACATGGGAGATGGAGAGTGACATGATGGGTCGCTATCCGCATTTGTTTGTTGATGTGTGATTCCGGGGACGGAATCATTCTAAGGTGGAGAGAATTGTAACGCTTGTGTTTCCGGGCTTGCCTTTTTTAGCAATGTAATAGTCTAGGTTAACTTTTGTAACCCGTTTTGAAATAGTAGAAGTATATTATTTGAGTATTATGTGTTTTGTGCCTAATTGCTTAATTATGTGGTTTGATTAATTAAGAATAAAAATAAGTGTCAAAATTAAAGTATGAGATAAGTCCGATATCTTTACATAAAGTTGTAGTGGTCGAAATGAGGTTTCCGAATATATAAGGAATGCCGAAATCCGAGTTATAACGAAGAAGTTATGACCTGTCGAAGTTTCGCGACAGAACCGGCACGACCCAGCGCGACGTAAATAGTGAATTTAAGGCAGATAGATAACTATCCTTAGTGATCTAAATGAGAATTGAAGATCTCATCGATAGTAGTGCAACGACGGAAAGACGGACGGAATCGGAGTTCAGATGAAGGAGTTATGAATTTCGAACGGAGTTTTCCTGTCCCGGCCTACTAAAGATAATATATAAGTAATATACTTATAATATATTAAAAATAAAATCACAATTAGCCAATGGAGTCTAAACGAGAGTTGTAGAGCATAATCTCACCTTCGCGGCGATATAAAGAACGTCGAAAACGGAGTTTGTATGCGAAAGTTATGAATTTCTGAAGTTCGGGGCGCGAAACCCCAAAACTGTCAGATGCCACGACGTGGCAAGCAGTGCCATGACGTGGAAAGTGTCCTGTCACCTCCGGAAGGCCCCCAGATGCAACTTGGGATGACGCATGCAGTGACGACCAAGCCCACGACGTGGAACAAGGTTGCCACGACGTGGCAAGGGCCAAATTTGCCCTATAAATAGATTTGAAGGGCCAGCCGTTTATGGTTGCTATTTTCTCTCTTCTCTCTCCTATTTTACATCGTTTTGCGTGCCAGAAGTACCCCGAAGCCCCGGTAATATCCCCGAGACCCGAAGCAAGTCCCGAGATCCCGAAGATCCCGAGAAGTGCGGTTCCCGAGTCGAAGCTCTGCCCGCGAGAAGTTCGATTTTTGTAGAGATCTTCCAGATCTGCTGAGGATTACTACTTCTGCAAGTCGTAGTGTTGTCCGATCATCTTCTGATCAAGTGAGTGTATACTACCTTTCATAAACACGATAATAATACAAGTGCGGTTTGAGTGTATTAAGTAAATTGTGGTTTATATGTGTGTGGGTGCAGTTACTTTCTTCTAACAAGTAACTATGAAGTATTTTATGCGATATACTTGCTATGTGTATATTTTGTGATTGTATGCGTGAATGGATATTCACATTATTCCATCTCATAGATCTGAATTGCTTTCTATGAAATACGTGTTATGTGGTATGCCTCATCTGTTATATGGAATATATATATATATATTGAATGAAAATGATATATAGGTTTTAAACTATGTATGAAAATATATTCTTATCTACTAATATGTTGGGTAGAACATGGGTAGATAGTTGGTGTGTAATAAACAGATGAGAGGCCTCGATGTTGTTGTTGTTGTTGATCTAGTTATTCAGCGGAGTATGGATAACGACCACAGACTCTTTCTAGACAGTCCAGTGGAACGCTAGCAGGTTCATAACCTGTAGGTGTTGTGAACGATGTGTTCACCGGTGTACTCTATCCCCCTCATGGTTGCCTTTAGGATAACTATTTTTGAGGAAACCCCTTAGCAGTGATGTCCGTCCCGATGAAAATCCTAGATTAGGTCCCTTGAGATAGTTGTTGTTTTAGGGACGTAAAGTGAGGATAACGGGAATGGGTAATCGGGATAGTGATTGGTTGGTGAAATTAAATATAAATTATTTATTGTGGGTTGAAAACCCTATGTGCTCACCAGGCTCCCAAGCCTGACCCACTCAGTTTTATTTGTATTACAGGAAGTGGCACAAGGGCGTAAGATGGATGGATCATCTTGTTGTTTTGTTTACAAGTCTGTATATGTATATATTTATTGAATGACTTGTAATGTTTATCGTTTATGTGTTATGGTCTGTATCGGAACATGACATCCCGAGTTTTGATTATATAATGAAATGCATCTCTTGATGAAATGCTTTGATAAATATTATTTTATAATGTTTTGTTTTGGGAACAAATTCCGCAACTCTTTCAAATCAAAAGGATTTACTCTGAAATTATTTAAAAGCATAAATGAAAATCGGTCTTTTCTGGACGAGATTTTGGGGATGTCACATCTATCTATCTAGCATGTATAGTAATCTACTGTGTACTAGCTGTATTGTGTGTTCTCTCTATCTAGCAAGTATTGACTCATGAATGAACTGACTCATTGTATGATTCTTTGTTCTAGTAATAGTATTAGTAACTTCCTAAACTACGCCTATTGTAGTTTACTAGTAATATGACTTGTACTTATGAACATGAACATATACCCTTGCTACCCAAGGGTATTGAATTGACTGATAGAACTTTTATGTCTATATATGTATACATAATATATAACTAATATTTAGACGACCTTCAGACGGATAACCGGTGCCCTAAAGCCACATCCCAACGAGGAAAAGGAGATAAAGTGAGCTAGCCTTCCTAAGTCCTTTAAACATTACTTATGTAACTATACATACATAGGCATGCATTTGACAATATAAAAGTATAAAAGAAGTTTTGTAAAACCATTGAAAAGTTTAGAAACTAAGAAAGGATGACTTGATGTCAGTTTGTAAAACGATTTGAAAGTAGTTTGTTTGATAAGAACAGTTTAAAGTATAAGGAAACCTTTGTTTGAAACACAATTGTAACAGAGTTTGAAAAGAAACATTCGGTATGTAAGACATTTTGATAAAGAGTTTTAAACATGTAAAAATGTTTAAGAAAATCATTTGAAGAAATATGTTTGGTAAAACAGTTAACGTATAGTAAATCCATTTGCATGCTAGTTATTAATCAAATGTGATTGATATAACAATTAGCATGATTCAACTTGTATCCCCCCATAAAGCATTTATAAACATTTAAAAACATTTAAAAGGTTAATTAAGGGGTATGAACTCACCTGCAGTGAGCGGATCGGATGGAAGTGTCGGACAAGTGCTTGGTGTCAAGTGAAGACTTAGACACACCCAATGATCCTAATAACATATGAAGACATATGTATATATATATATATATATATATATATATATATATATATATATATATATAAAATTAGTGATTATAACACTAATTTAACATGTATAAACATCCTAATGTGAGGAAAACACTTTGGTCAAAGTGTTAGGAGGCCATTGGGTTGCGACAAAGGAGTGCAAGGCCTTATACGAGAGTTTATGGTCAATGGACCATGTTTGTTGGAGTTTACGGTCCAGTGGAGTTTACTCCTGACCATAAACTCACAATTAGGTCACCAAATGAGGCTTAAAACTATAAAGACTTAAGTGGTTAAGTGCTCCAAAGCTTAAACAAGAGGCTAAGTGAGTTTAAGGTCCAAAAATGACCCTAACTTGTGTGTACGGCCTGGGGACCACTTCCCCATGAGTTTACGGTCGTAAACTCATGGTAATAAGTACCAAATCGAAATTTGAAGTCCCTAACTCCATGGTGTAAGGTTCCATGCTAATATCCACGGCTTACTAAGGTGTTAAGGCCATCAAAATACTCCTTGGGGGTGTTTACGGTTTTGGGAGATTCCCAAACCGTAAACTCATAAACATGGAGGTTTTTGGTGTTTTTCAGGTGCTACACTCATCAAGGAAAGGTTCTATGCTAAGTCCTAAGCATAAGGAAGGAGCTAGGGCACACTTTGGCACCCTTTTTAGGGTTTACGGCCTAAGAAGATATTGGGCCGTAAACACCTTGTTCTTGTGATTCATGAGTGATTTCCTTGATATATGGACATGTAATAAGCTTTAATACACTTTAGGGTAGAAGTACTTACAATTTGGGACGAAAGCTTGAAGATCCTTGGGAGAGAAATCGGGTTTTTTCTAGTTGAAATGGAAGAAATTAAGTAAAAATGGCTAAGTGCCATATATATACCCCATGGAGTTTACGGTTCAAATGCCATTTGGGCCGTAAACTCCAAACTCTTGGAGTTTTTGGAACTTTAATGATGTACCATAAACCCTACGGCATCCTCTCTCCTGATAACTCCTAAAGTGCTAATCCTAAAATACTTAAACTTATTCCAAAAGCTTTGAAAATTAGCAGAAACTGTTCCGACTTCTGTTGAAGTGAAGGGTTGTACAAAATAGAAAATTTCGGGTTGTCACATCATCCCCCTGTTAGAGGGAATTTCATCCCGAAATTAGAATTTAGGTGAGGAGTAGCCATGAAAAATCGAGTATGGAAGTGGGGATACTTCCTAATCGATTGATTCTCGCACTCCTAAGTGAATTCAGGTCCTCGGTTGGTATCCCAACGAACCTTCACTAATGGGAGGCGGTTTTGCCTTGCTCGCCTAACTCCTCAGTCGATGGTTACTACGGTTCTTCCACGAAGGCGAGGCTCTCATCGATCTCGATCTTGTCGAGTGGGATATCGAGAGTCCTATCGGAAAAGATATGTTTTCAAGTTCGAGACGTGAAGGGTGAAATGTATGCTACTGATTTCGCGGTGTAGGTTGGATTTATGAGTTATAGGGCCAATTCTGGTAAGAATCTCAGAGGTCCTAACTATCTTGGATTTAGCTCTCTACGCTTTCCGAAGCGTATTCAAGCCGTTCCCAGAGTGAGACTTTCAAAAGGATTTGGTCTCTCACTTGGAGTTCCAAGGTTTCTTTTTCTTGCTTCTCTTCCCAATCAAGGGCCACTCCCGGCTGAGTCAAAGTCATAAGAGGTTCTGTAATTCGCGAGGAGTTCTGAATGAACTCCCAACAGTAGGTCAGCGAGATCTAGAATTTGGCGAATTTCGTAAGCGTCTTCGGTGCTGACAAATTCTCAACGGTTTTGACCTTTGGAAGGGTCCTCAAGAATTCCCACATTACTAATAATGTGTCTTAGGAATTCGACTCTTCGAATCTAAAACTCGTATTTAGAGAACTTCACGTAAAGCTTCTCTGATCGTAATGTTTCTATGGTTCGTTGTAGATGTTCTTCATGATTTCCTTCTTACCACGAGAGTAGATAAGTAAGTCATTTATAAGGACAATGACGAACTGATCCGAGTAAGAATGGCGTACCCTATTCATTAAGTTCATGAATATTATGGGCGTAGTGGTCCTATCCGAAGGATGTCACTACGGACTCGTAGCGTCCGCATCGAGTTCGGAAGATTGCCCTCGGGACATCCTTCACTAACACTCGTAACTGGTGATTTTTGGATCTTAGGTCCATTTCTGAAATGCACTTCGTTCATTGCGGTTGATCAACCAATTCATCTATGCGAGGCAGAAGGTAATGATTTCTAATGGAAGTCCCGTCGAGGTCTGCACCACGAGGACTTCCCAAGGTGTTACCCATCATAGTACTTCTCTTGCCTAAGCACGTTTAACTGCGGAGTTCTGATGGGATCCGGTGCATTAGCGTTGGTATGATCGCATCCGCTAAAGTCTGTCTTCTTGAAGAATAAGACCGGAGCCCTCAAAGTTGAGGTGCTTGGTCTTCTCATTCCGTTGCTGAGTAGTTCGCTAAGTTGTCCGGACTATTCTTGTATCTCTGTATATTTTTAGACTGTAGGGCGATCTGGTTGCAGGAGTCGTACTGGGTTCTAAGTTTGTTCACATGACGATGCGAGCACTCGAAATATTGGGCAGTCTCCGTCCTGAAGTTCATATTAAAAGTCATACATGGTTCGTCAATCACAGTCTCGTGTATACGAGCCGTATATAATTAAGATTGAAAAGGTAGTCAAATAAATGATTCTTCTTTAACCTCACATCCCAACGAGGAAAAGAGTAAAAGTGGAATCATCAATTCTAAACCTATAGAACCTTGATTATATACCACCCTTATGTATACATTCTTCAGCGATAGATCAACCGTATGGGTCTTTGGATTGAAATTGACGTACTGTATGAGTGGTACTTCAGGGAGGTTTGCTGAGGTTTCTTCGGAAAGGATAGGAAACATGAGGTACTTCATGCATGAGTACTTCGGTGTTCTGGGATGATGGCTTCGCTAGAATGACGATTTCGGAGAAAAAGATGTGCGCACGAAATTGGTATTGCGAGGATCGAGTTGACTCAAGTTGTATGATAATGTCGGAATCATATGGGAACTAAAGACATTAGCTTTGAACATAAGGCGTTACAGACAAAACCCAACAGTGCAACCTTTAACAGAGTTACGGTACTATAGATTTACTACAAGACTATTGCTACGAACTAGGTATACTACAAAAGACAAGTATGCGCAGCACAAGCATCCCTTTAATGACGGGATCTTGCAAAAGATAAGACTCTAGTTGCACTAGTTTTGAACAGTTTATAAGTTTGTTACAACGAAACTCCCTAATTACATTAACATGGGTCCAGAGTAGTCTCTCTTGCGGCAGTGATCCTTAGTATTTTCCCGTCTACACCGTTGTTCTTTGTTATTGGACAATCCTTCTTGAAGTGCCCTATCTCACCGCATTGGTGACATATCGGGCTGGTACTAGCATTGGTGGTGGAAACGAGGTGTCGAGTTGGAGTTATGTGGACACGGGTGTTTCCCTTGTTCTTCCACTTTGAAATTTTCCCTTCATAGGGTCCAGTTTTACCACCATCATCGCAAGCCAAGTTGACTCCGATGTCAGGGGCTTGAGTGATGGGTCGTGCTGGCGCTCCACAGCTACGAGCATGGTGCCCTACTTTTAGGCAATTGCAACATTGCATTTCATGGAAAGCCCCATGATGATGAAAACTACACTTATCACACTTCGGAAGTTTTCCCTCGTATGGTCTGCTCGGTACTGGGATGGCAGGGGTTGCCACTTGTTGCTATTGTATGGCAAGTCTTTGGGATCGCTTGCGTTCCTTCTGGGCTTGGCGCTTTCGTTTCCTGTTCTCTGTTTTTCGTCTTTGCGAGCCTACGACTGTTATCATTTGATGACTTCCTGGATTGATACTACTATCGGGGTGGTCAACTCCTTTGTCAGCATAGCTTGCGTTGATAGTGCTGCGGTTTGCAAGGATAGCTGCCACGACAGCCGTTACGACAGTCGTGACTGCGACTTGAAAAGTAGCGGCGTCCATAGGAAAGGCAGGGGTTTCGTTGTTCGGTGGGCTATTTTTGGATGACGACATGATTCTGCTACATGGAAAGAAAAGGAGTTTGTGAGCTATTATGGTTGAACCTAGATGTATTTCTATCGTTCATGTAAAGATTAGAAGTATGTTCTCGGAGGTTTGACCTACATCCCTATGATGCAATCCTAGTATAGAGTAAAAGTAAGTTCGTAGAATGGTCACAAGATGCTTGACGTCTAAAACCGGGTACCATCGGTTGGTAAATAACATGATCCAACCCTTGAAAAAGAGTTGGGAATGATCCTTGAGCTAAATTACTCTAGTTCAATAACTCGACTAGAGTGGGTTTCAGATAGACTCCCATGATAGCATGATGAAAGTATTTGAACAAAGAGTGACATAGAAGTTAGTCGACTGTCAATATCATCGATGTTTAATATGTAATAAGTTCAGGAAAATTTTGACTTTATAGTAGGTCTTACATCACATCTAGAGTAGAAAAGTCCTTGACAGCATAAAGACCTAACTAAAGTACTTACAGTACAAGGTAGTCACATAGATAAGTGCTACACAGAACATAGATAGGAACACGGTTCTTTAAAACAAAAAAGGAAGTAAAGTATCTCCTACTGGCAACGGTCACCTCTATGGTGAACCCTTAGTTCAGCTAGTTAATGTTCCATATCAAGTAGGTATCTTTTGTACACCCTCTGACATACTCAGAGCTCTATGACTTCGGCTCGGGTTTTAGCTAGTGCTTGCAGCAGGGTCTCATGGTTTCTCTTGGATCTCTCACTTGTGTGATCAAGGCGATTGGTGCGAATCGTATGCATCCTTGCATTGGCATTAACCTCTTTGATACGTTGGGAGCCATCCTGCCCTGAATTTCGTTTCGGGAAACTCTACGGATCAGGATTGGTAGAACTCTGTCTGCTGAGCTCCCTTCGTTTATGTTGTAGAAACTTCAGTCTCCATTAAACGGCATAGGTTGATCTTGATATTCGATCCATGTTTCCAAGCATTCTACCCAAGGAGGCGTCATGCCATGAAAAGCCGGACGAGGGTTAGGATTTGGAATGGGAGCTACTAAGGGTAGGTTCTCAACCTTAGGTTCGGAGTTATCATTAATTGAAAGGTCTTCAGCATGGTGATCATTCAAAGGGATTGGATGATCATTCTCGGGTTTTTCTCCAAACCATCCATCATTGCCTTCATTCGAAAGGTACGAGTTGCCGTGGGGATGGAGTCCAGCCATGTTATCTACGCGAGAATTGGGGTAAGAAAATAATTATTATACGAACTATCTAGATAATTATTAGATAATCTCCATTAGTTACATAACTATTTGTAAAGTGCAAACCAGTTATATGTAAGCAAAACAGGATAGGCCTTCGAATAAGTGACCTTAACTCCAAATTCACAAGGAATAGGGGTAAAGCAAAAATTTCACCGATTCTAAGTCTATGACATCCTAGTTACATATAACCTTAATGTATCCACTTAGCAACTGTCAACTTAGTAATGAAGATTACTTTTAGTTCTCAAGTAAGTAATTATAGTAACACAAAATACTCCTATAGTATTTTAGACTTAGGTTATGTTATAATGTTCTCATTGTGGTAGTGTTGGTAAGTTTTTAGACTTATTGACACATCACAACCATTCTTGGGCATGTGCTAATCACTCCTCGGACCAGCATAGTTGATCATGCTATGCCACTCCCAGGACTGACCATACATCCCCGAGCTTACCCGTGATATTCAACAATCGTAATACTTTTGTTCTTGTCATTGTGACACGGATTTTAGTATGAATGTAGGAAAGTATACTTAGTTAAATATTTTATTATTTAAAAGTATAACTCTTGGTCAGAGTATTTTTAATCCCATTGTATTTATAGTTAGTATATCTTTTATGGGTTGATATACTCAATTCACTATAAACAATGCTCTGATACTAATCTGTCACACCCCAAAACCAAGAACAGCGGAAACGTTCTAGGACAAAGGACGTCATGTACAGTATCACAACAATGAATAGTAGTGAACAAGCAATAACATCATCCATTGCATTAAAAATATAATTTTAATACAAGTGTTCTGACATGTTTAATAGACACTAAAGTATAAATCAAAATGAAAGATGAGTCTTGAACGAGCTCCATCTTCTCTAAACCTTGCACCGGTACATGTCTATTGTTGACCTAAGGATACAAGTTATTTTGAAAGAGAGTATCAGCTTTAAAGCTGGTGGGATCATAAGAATTTTAGTGTCTGTATTTGTAAGAAAGTATTTGTAAGTATGTAAAAGTTTTGAACCTCCTAGAAAACCCTATATTTCCTACTAAAAGTAGCCTTCTACCAAGGCATCTAGTATCTGTGTGTGACTCTTGTAAGAGTGTGTATTTTCCCAAATCTGACTGTCATTAACCAAAAATATAGCTTTTACATTACCTTGCATCGTGTGAATGTTCACGAAGTGAATGTAATGGGAAAAATATTATAGTACTGTAGTATTGTAATAAGTAACTACTGCTATACTAACTACCTTAAAAAAATTGTAATTTAAAGTACCATGTGATAGGCCTGTACCCTGCTAGCGACTCAATAGTAAAACGACGATGTAAGACGCCGTAAAAAATGACATTTGGCACTCGTAGACTTGCAAGTCCCACTGTAGCGAGCAACAAGGTGTAGGATAGTCAATCTAGTATAGATCTATGCGCAAACTCATACGCTCCCCAATTAAGGAGATTCTGGATACAAAACGGTCATGGCAGTTAGTGACATGCCCCGTTTAGTGGCTCACATAACTGTATTAATGTATATGTAATGCATGTGCTAGCTGTATTGTGTGTTCTTTCTTTGTCTAGCCTGTATTGTAATGAACTGTGTGTACTAGCTGTATTGTGTGTTCTTTCTCTCTCTCTCTAGCCTGTATAGTAATGTACTATGTGTACTAGCTGTATTGTGTGTACTCTCTATCTAGCAAGTATTGACTCATGAATGAACTAATTCATTGTATGATTCTTTGTTCTAGTAATAGTATTAGTAACTTCCTAAACTATGCCTATTGTAGTTTACTAGTAATATGACTTGTATGTATGAACATGAACGTATACCCTTGCTACCCAAGGGTATTGAATTGATTGATAGAACTACCTTTGTAGGCTGCAAACGACTGTCGTTTCACACAAGCATGCATATTATACGAAGAATAATTTTTTGGTAAATTTTAAATTTTATCTTATGCAAGTGGTGTCAATGCACTTCCATTTATTTGCTTATTATATCATTGTACTTTCAACTTTTTCTTATTATAACGTTATATTTTGAAAAGTCTACCAAATATATCAATGAAAATTACTTTGTAAATAGTTGGGTAGATTTTTCGATGTTCTAATAGGATGAAATAAGAGTATGATGCTATAATAAAGAAATAAATGAAAGTAGTTGTTATTTCTTAGCCCTTTTTATCTTATATCTTATTTTATTTGTATTGGTTTTGTCTAGATTCGAAGGCACGTGTAACAACATTATAACTAATTATGGAACAATGTCAATAATACCTTAATAAGATAAGTATGCAGGTTCATTTTCTTTACCTTTTATAATTGAAAATAAAGGATTTGTTTTCAACTTTATTTCAAAAGGATTTGGCATCATGTGAGAGATTCATATCATTTTGGCATCATGTGATAGCTTGGAAAGAGAAAAGATAAGTCAACCATTTTATTTTATTTCTTGATGGTGCTCAAAAGGTGATTTGTTTTATTTATTGTGTATATGTTAATAGTGCGTCAAATAAAAGAGATGGTTTGTTTTTATTTTAAATTTATTTTCAGATTTCATACAACAGATTGAACTTTAATCAAGTTTACTGTAAATTTGGTTTTGCAGGTTTTACCATTTTGGCTGAGCATATGTGGTTGTTTGTGTGATCATGGTGGTTCAGTTGAACTATTACTGTATCTGTAATTAATATTCAGGTTTGATGATTAAACAATCTTGTAGAAGAATTTTCAATGATGTAATATATCTATAAAATTGATGTAATTATTAAATTTTTATTTACTACATTTTTACATATTTTATGAATATTATAATTGGAAAATTGGATTTGGTTGAATAATTTTATCATACTGAATTTGCTTTGGAACCTACCGAACCAACAGCTACGGAATTTGCTACAAACAAATGGCTATGAAATTTGCTACGAAACAATTGACTACAGAATTTGCTACGGACCAAATAGCTACGAAATTTGCTACGGAACAAATGGCTATGAAATTTGCTACGAAACAAATGGCTACGAAATTTGCTACGGAACAAATAGCTATGGAATTTGCTACAAAACAATTGGCTATGGAATTTGCTACCGAAAAAATGGCTACGGAATTCATTGTTACGGAATTATTATGGAAGTGTGTTGTAGTTGAATTGCTAAGGATAGACGTCGTAGCAACGACCATAGAAAAATTGTTACCGAACTATAATTTCGTAGTTAAACATTTTGCTACAAGAAATCTTGCTATGAAATCTCATTGGCAAATTCCGTAGCAACTTCCGTAGTTATTTAGGTTTAGCTACGAAATTTTAACTTTTTGCTACGGAATTTTCCGTAGTTAAATCAAAATTTTCTTGTAGTGCATTACTATCTGGCCCATAACTCATTATTTAAGTGTATATAGTTTATCTTGTATAGTTTGTATACTCTAATTTGAATGCAATGAGAATGATATCATTAAACATATCTGAGCCAAAGACTCTAGTACCTCTTATAGAATTATCTCAAAATACCATCTATCCTTTTTTTTTCTTGAAGAAATAAAAAAAGAATATGCCAAAAGATATTATGTCTTGAGTTTTTGTGGAGGGAATTTTTTTGGCTTCTCTTTAATAAAGAAAAAGAAAGAAATGGTTCATAAAATTTTTATATGCTCATATAAAAACCAAGCTATAAATTATATTGACTTTTACCTTTCCTTTTTGCTTCCAACGCAAAAATGAAAATCCTTGTTGTCACAACAACCCAAGCACTTGCATTGTTTAGTCACTAGCTAATGTTCAGTTTATAGGCAACTATGGTGATGTAAAATCTGTTTGTTCTATGCATGTGGCGAGAAAAAACATCATTATGTGTGGCCTAATTTCTTATAAATTTTAAAATTAAAAAAAAAAAAAAATTTGTGTTGAATTTCTTTCCCCATCTCAAGAAACAAAGCTATCTCATAAACATTTGGAGTTGCTTAGGTTTTGACTTAATTTTGTGAAGGTGTAGCACTTGATGATATCTCAAACCAATTAATTAATGACTCCGAGTCACAAGTACAATAGAAATGAGATTGTTTAAAGAAAATATCTAATAACTTCAAAACCAAACTTACCACTAAACAAAAATATAACAAAAAGAAAAAAAAAAAACTATAAGAAGGTTCAACTGCATCATATCTAGCGAGTCTTCTATGTTTTCTATCTCCTCATTTAACCTCTTTTGTTCAGTTCTTGCAGCCTCTTCAGTCGTCAACCGAGCATCCCGTTCTTTTCCCAATAGTAGTTCAAGCCTCTCAAACTGTAAACCAAGAATATATATATATATATATATATATATATATATATATATATATATATATATATATATATATATATATATATATATATATATATATATATGAAATATACTAAAACCTACGTACGTATGTTTGGCAAAACTAAAGGCTAGTAGCTGAGCTAGTAGATGGAGGTATATCTTTTATTTTTGTAGAAATGTTAATGAAAAACATTTAAATAGATGTAGCTTTTTGCTTAAAAGTTTTCTGTCTTTCTTATTACTCCCTAATAAAACTTTTTTTAATTAGAGTTTTTTTCTTAAAATCTTAATGTCAAAAATCTTTTGCCAGACATACCCCTGATCAAAATAAAGATAACTGTGTGGGGCTACCATTTCATTTTTTTGCATAAACTTCCCCTCAAACATGTTCTCTAGCAGCAATAAAAGCTCATCTTCAGTGTACTGCTTAGTCACTTTCAATGATTGAAACTTTTCTGCTTGACCCTGAAGTTTATTGGCATGACAATTAAAAAACCTTGTCATTAATTAATTATATGTCCGTTAACCTAAAAACAACAAGGATATATATATAGTGAAAAAAGTTTCACCTTAAATTCAGTATACATTTCCTTGCATGGTCGTCCACCATTCTTTTCTAACACCATGTTTACAAGAGAAAGAAGCTCTTGTACCTGATCACCTTTCTTAGTTTGATTTTTCGTCATGTTATCAAAAAGTACACAACGATTCCCACAAAAGCAAAGGATTTTCTGTAGCAACAAAAGAACTTTCATTAACCATAATATGTAGGAGTAATTAAAAGGAACATCTATGATCTAAACCATGAATGAAAATGACATGATAAAAAATATAGAATCATAAAAAGATATGTAACTAAGTACTCCACCTTCAATGTTTCTGGACAATCATATAAGAAATCATCAAAAGTCCTGCAGTGACTTGCTAGTTCATCTCCACCAGTGAAAACAATGATCATGTAGTCATAAATTCTCCCTCCAAACAAACTCAGTAATCTACCTATTACAGCTTCTTCTTCTTCAGAAAAGCCACAGGAAACTGAGAACACAACTAAAACAGCATGAACACCATTGGTGCCCATATTCATGCAACTGACAATCTCCTTCTCAATAAGCTCATCAGAACCAACAGAAGAATCAAATAGTCCTGCCAGATAGCAACCGTTAGAAAATAAAAGTGGATTGTATTGTATACACAGCTAAAAAGGAAAATCTTGTGATGTTAAATACCATGAGTATCAATCACATTAAGCATCCGGCCATCTGTCAGCATAGTTTTCCTCAAAAGGGAAGTATCAGCTGTTACACCAAATGAACTTGGCTTTGACTCGAACACATCCATTCCAACGATGCTATTTCCGGTGGCAGTTTTCCCGTTTCCCGTCACAACCAATACAAGCGTTAGATCAGGAGAAATATACTCATAATCGTCCTCTAATGAACATCCCCCCATCATAAAGAAAGGATATCTATCAAAAAGAACATGATCATTAGGGTGTTGAAAGATTAAAGCGATAAGATTACTTGATCATACCAAATTAAAACGACTACGAATTTTAAAGCAAGAAATTTCCAGGGTTTGCTGTTGAATAGACGACGATGAAGCTTGAAAATTTGATTATCAATGAAAACTGAATGAATTAAAAAAAAAAAAAAGGAAACCTATTTATACTCTAGCAAGAAAACGTAACAAACACTAAAATGGCGTCAAACATCGTTGTTTACTAGGTCTTCAAGCTGACTAACTCTAATGACCGTTTTACGATAGTTTTGAATTAATATCCAACAGGGAAACTTAACAGTCGCCGAGCAAAGTGATTGTTCAGTAACCCAAAATCGCAGATTTGCAACATTTACAGCATAATACTTTTAATTAATATATCCATAACTTAGTGAATTTGATAACCAGTAACTATCATACATACTTATAAAACTAACATTTTTTCTTAAATCTCATGCATTTGAAACCCTTATTTTTTTTTTCCTTTCATCATATTCATTTGAAACTCTCATGACTTTTCAATTTCTTTATAATAATAATTATAATTTGGTAATTAGGTTAAACAAATATCAAATATAAAGTGTATTCACATATAAACTAAATTTCAATATTAAAATAATATCTTTAATTCTACTTATAAAATTATGTTTTTTAACTTTTAACATATTATACTTAATTTATTAGTTTTAATATATTGTTGGATGTAAACCATTATCATTTTAAAATTATAATTTTTGAACAATTTGTATAAAATATTTAAATTATTAATTAAAATATAACATTATATGCTCAACTTAAATATAAATTTTATTTAACTTAAACAACCCAAAGATTATTTTATAAATAGTTAAAACTGATAAATTGTAGTGTCTTTCTAATAATGATTATAAGTTGGTTAATAAGGTTAAATAAATATTAAACCTAAAGTGTAATCATAAATAGACTAAATTTCAATTTTAAAATAATATCTTTACTTTTATTTATAAAGTTATCTCTTTAAATTTTAACATATTATATTTAATTAATTAGATTTAAAATGTTGTTTCATGTAAACCATTATCAATTTACAGCTACAATTTTTGAACAGTTTGGATAAAATACTTAAATTGTTAATTTAAATATAACATTAGAGTATCAACTTAAATATAAATTTCAGTTCCACTAAAAAAACCAAATAATATTTTGTAAATAGTTAAAAGTGATAAATTATATTGATAAATACAAAAACTAAATTGTAATATCAGTTTAACTAAAATATTTCCTAAATATATTTATATAATCGTTAAAATTTTTTAAATAAGCAGCTTAAAATAACTTAGAATAAAAATAGTTAAAAAAAACTCTATATAAATGATTATATTGTTACCTTTAAAATCAAAAAATAATGTTTGATGTTTTATATAATTATAATGATAGAAATTAAAACATCAAACAAATAAATTTTAAAAAAATTAGTTAAAAATAACAACTATAAATAATATTAAACCATATATAATATTTAATTTTATTGTTGTGTAACTCGCGATTAGAAGTCATTCAAACGATTGAGATTATGACGTTATAATAAATTTATATATTATCATATAATTCAAAATAATCAATATATTATTTCAAATTAATATACGAATTATTATATCAAATTTAACAACAACGTTAGTGTTATATTTTAAAAAATATATATTTGTAAAGACTTCAACTGTATAGGTGTTTCTGCGCATTACAATGTCAACTCAAATATAAATTTCAGTTCCTTTTTAAAAAAAAAACTAAAGAATATTTTGTAAATAGTTAAAAGTGATAAATTATAGTGATAAAAACAAAAACTAAATTGTAATCTCAATTTAACTAAAATATTTCTTAAATATATTTTTATAAGTGTTAAAAGTTTCCAAATAAGTAGCTTAAAATAACTTACAATAACAATAGTTAAAAACAACTCTATATAAATGATTATATTGTTAGCTTTAAAGTAAAAAACAATGTTTGAAGTTTTAAATAATTTTAATGATAGAAATTAAAACATTAAGCAAATAAATTTTAAAAACTTAATTAACAATAAAAACAACTATAAATAACATCAAATCATATATTATATTTAATTTTATTCATGTATAACTCGCGGGTAGAAGTCATTCAAACGATTGAGATTATGAAGGTATAATAAATGTATATATTATCATATAATTAAAAATAATCAATATATTATATCAATTTAGTATATACAAATTATTATATCAAATTTAACAATGACGTTATTATTATATTTAAAAAATCATATATTTGTAAACACTTCAACTATATAGATGTTTCTGCGTAACGCGCGGACATTCGCCTAATTTGATATAAAATTCAAAATTTCTATTATTTCGTAAAGGCTTCTAATCTCGTTATAATAATAGTATTATCTTTCATCGTTCAAAATGTGAATGGGGGTTTGGTTTAGAATTTTATTACGATTAAACATATTTGAATTTAAAATGCTATAAAATCTATTGTTTATTTTAAAAAAAAAAGAATCTACGAAATCATATTATTTAGGGATATTATAAAGATTATCAATCAGGATCCTACATAAGAATGAGATCTTACTTCGTTTTACGTTTTTATAAGATTGTCATCGTAAGGTGATTCGTATCAAAATGAACTCATATTCAAATTTGCTCGCAAAATATTGGATGTACAATATACATTATAACTTGATGTTTATTAAGATATTGATAGTAAAATCAATTCTAACTTGTTAAGCATGAACCATATTTTTTTGTTGCTACAAACCTTAAAAATTAGCAAGAAAATACCTTAACTAGAAAAAGAAACAAGTGCATTGTGGTCATATAAAACTGCATGAATAAGATCACAAATAGAATCCTTAACTAGAAAAAGAAACAAGTGCATTGTGGTCATATAAAACCGCATGAATAAGATCACAAATAGAATATCATGATTGTCATGAGCCTAATTTGAAATGAATTGATGAAGTGATGATGTTTTATGAGACTTTTTGCAACTTGTGATGTTCGATCTCCTCTTGAATAAATGAATTTTTAAGGCTCAACTATATAATAAAACAAAAGAGATGAGATCGGATCGTGTTAAGATTTTAAAATCCTAGTCAGGATCCTAAGATTCTCATATATATCTTGCTTAATGTGATCAATATCGTTTTTCTTTTTGTAGGATTTTAAAATTATAAGATTCTAAGATTAAGAACGAGATCTTAACAACCATGGATAATACTATGTTCATGATCTTAAAAACCAAACTACAAAAGATAATGATCTTATTTTTTATACTTTTATGCATATATATCCTCTCTTTAATAAATCTTTTTCCAACCAATATTAGGCCTCTATCTCTTATGTTAATTAGTAGGCATTGTGCATCATGTAGTTAAGATACTTTATGCATAATATAATTAGACTAGATTAAAGAAATGGTCTTTCTGTTTATTATAAAAAATTACACCTCAAGTCCAACCCTTTTTTTTCTCACCATTCATCCCTGCCCTTACTTTAGAGTTTAGAGTCAAGAACAATTGAAAACAACTTTCCATGGTCTTGACATTGGCAAAGCTTATCAAACCTTTGATGAGTTGATACAAAAAGCTTCCAAGTGTGTTTCGGAAGATCCCTAATTGGATACAAAGAGACAATTTCAAATACCCAATTGGTAATTTAAAAAAAATAAACTTTGATTAGTGATGAAAGTTTATCGATTTCTAAGAAGATTGATAAAGTTAAAAGCTTTAAGGTTTAGTCAAGAGTTCTTCAATAGAAGCTATTGGTTTTTCATCGAGTTTGCTCGATTTATTGTTCTTTTATAAAATATGAGCACATAAGCTTACCCCACAATGAATTTGGAATCGTATTTTAATTTGAAAATGGTGCCTTTTTATTAGATGCATAATGAATCAAGGTTCATTTTTAATTTTGAAAGTGGATTCATATAAAAACAAGGTGAAGTCAGATTCTATGAAGGATCATAAAGGGTTAAAACGATAGTTTGAATGTTTGATGAATTTTAAGTTCACATTAATGGTTACAAAAACTATGTCGGAACATGTTGTGTGGATATACTAGTTAGTGATGACATGTACGTACTCTCTAGTGCATAATGCTATTATTCGGAGAAGTGAGGGCGTGACTCGAAATTATATAAAGAAATAATGGAGATAGTGTTGTTCTCTACATCTATCTATGATATGAAATTCGAATGGCCAAGCTATTTTCTGGTTCATACATGAGTTTATGAGGAAATGATGGAAGATGAAGCATGGATCTTGAAAAAAAGAATGGAAAGAAAATAAAGAGAACATAATGATAGGTTTATGTCTATAATAGTATCCACAATGAGAATTCAATAGGGGTTTAATAAAATTTAATTGAATATACTACAAAAGAGAGAGAAATGGTGGGGTTGAATGACCATTGAACGCATCATAGGTAATTTGAGTGCAAAATGGTGAGTTTTTTCATAAATTGAATAGAATATACACACTCTTTCTCCTAGTTGGTACTTCATTCAACCATCTTCATTCAACTCCCATTGTGGATCCCCTAAGAGACAGACAGTGGGGGTGGGACCACTTATGTAATTTATTTTAATAAGGAAATTATAAAAGAGGGGTAATATTGTCATTTACATGGATTAACGGTAAAACTTAACATAGTTAGATGGAGAGACCATCAATGTAACAAAATGCAACCACAAGGCTAAGATCATGGGCTATCCTCAAGTTCACAACATATATTGTGTCTATGATTTGCTAAAAGAAAGGATCTAGAAGTAACACACTATGGTGATTCACTAATGTTTGTAGAAGGAACACAAGACACTCATTCAAATTCCGAGACCCATGAAATGAACACGAACATGAATCGAAATCAAACGAAAAAATGGATTGAAAATATGTTCAATAATGAGCAACCTAACCTGAAGCTATTGAAATCAATGGTGGTCCAGAAGAGACTGAACAACCCATGACAATAAACAACACTCTAATTATAGGATGAAGTGAAAGAGTAAGAGCTCAACCAAAACATTTGGATGACTTTGTTATGAGAATGTCCCCTTCGTTTGAACATTCACAACTTACGACCACTCATGAATCTTTAACGATATATCCCATTTCTCATTATTTCATATGATAAGTTCTTTGCTAATTGCAAGGCTTATCTTGGAGTCATCTCTACACATGATGAGCCAAAAACTTTAATCATGCAGTGAAAGACTATAGGTGGAGGGAGATATGAAAAAGGATAAGGGATATAAAAGACCTTAAGCAAAATGACACCTAGACGCTCGAAAATCTACCATGGAAAACATACCATTGATTCAAAATGGGTATTAAACATCAAGTACAAGCCAACGGGGGAGGTAGAAGGATATAAGGCACTTTTAGCTGTGTAAGGCTTCACGCAAACCATAATGGATTGACTTCAATGAAACCTTCGATCTAATTGAAAAATTAGCAACGATGCAAAGTTTTATGGTTGTTACAGTGAAGAAAACTCTACACACATTTTTACACACGGGGGACTTGGATAAGGAGGTACATATGAAAATTCCTCAAGATTTTGCTAGTGATGGAGACTTAAAAGTTTATTGTTTGTGCAAGTCGCTTTATATTCTCCAACAAACATCCCGTGGTACCAAAAGTTCACAGGTCAAAACTATTTTCCTTCCGACACGAGGATGTCTTAATGTGGTTGCATTTTGTAATACTGATTTACTAGGATGCAACTTCACAAGACAGTCACAAAACAAGCTATATTATGCTCCTTAGAGGAGCTCCGATATCTTGGCGAACAAAGAAGCAATTAGTGGTTCTCGATCCTCAGCTTTAGTAGAATACAAGTCCATGACTTCAAATGTTAGTGAGGTTCTATGGTTACATTGGCTTCTACTTGAACTTAGTGATCCATAGTATGATCCCACTCCCTTATATTACGACAATCAAGTAGCATGATACATTGCGAACAACCCTGTTTTTCAGGAGCAAACCAAACATATTAAGATAAACCGTGTTTTAGCTCTTATTTTTTTAGGCAGAATTCAATATATGTCATTCTTAAACATTAAAATATCATATTTATCCAACTTAATTTCTAAATATCATATTTATCCTTAATAAAATTTCTAAATATCATATTTACCATTCATAAAATTTCAAAATATCATATATGTCCTTTTTAAACATCAAAATACCATATATGCCCTTCTTAAATATCAAAATATCGTATATGCACTTTTTAAACGTCAAAATGTCAATGGTAATATCTAAAATATCATCCATCTACAACATGATAATAATCAACAACAAAAACTAAACAATCAAAATATACATTCCATAGAGAGAGTAGAAGATGAATCTTTTTGTTTGTCAAGAAGGTAACATTCTAACAATTTAGAAGTTCACATAAGGATAATACGGTTAACTTTTTTAATTATTATAATAATTCTAAGGTATAGAAATGTTTATAAAATATAAAAAACATTATGATAAAGGATTTGTACAAATATTGATATTTTGAAGGTTTATAAAGGGTAAATATGATATTGAGAAATTAAGCTGGGCAAATATGATATTTTGAGGTTTAAATTTTTTTAATCTTTTGCTTCTTATCTTTCTTAAACCTTGGAAGTTTGTTTACTCTTGTACTATTTATTTTTATTCTCGTGTTTTGCTTATCAAAGTAACACCTGAAACACTAAAAACTCAAGATTTTTAAAACAGAGTGGCACATCCTTTTATTTTATTTTTTATTTTTTCTTAATTACAAACTCCTAACCAAAGCTGGCCCTGACGAGTTGGGCGGAGGCCCAGGCCAACAAATTGTATGGGGGCATAAGTTGTAGCCCAACATATATATATATATATTATACTTATAGGTATTGTGTAATTTTGTTTGCTCAAAATGAGCTCAGCATCTCCCCTTACGGCTGTTGTGTCGCTTCGAGACTTCGAGTATTGGAGTCTGGTTACCCTCTTCCCTATAGTCGCCTAGAAAGACGAAAGGTCGAAACGTAGAAGAAGAGGATTCGATTGGTTTTCCCAGTTTCCTGGTCAAGAAGTGTAATTTTTTTTTTTAAACCTTCCTCTCGCGTAACGACCTCTCCTCTCCCGATTTGGTGACTTTGTCAATATCTCTCTTCGATCGAAACTCATCAGTCATACCCTCTCCTAATCCGATTTCTAATTTCTCTCATTTAGATAATTTCTATTTAATGATTTTTCTAAACTCGTGATTTCTGGATACTGAATTGGTGGTGGATTCTCCAATTCCTGATTTATATGACTGCAATCCGAAGAGAGATAGGAGAGTGAAGAAGGGATTACTGAATCGTTGATAACGTCTGGAGAGTGAAGGCATGATTTTGATGTTCAGATTTCTGATTTTTGATTTCTGAATATCTGGAGTTTTATATTTTTGGTCTAAATCAGTTCTAAATATGTATATTTTTGTGATTATTAGAGATTCGTTGTAGATAAAATTTTGCCTTGTTGCTTATAGTTTTTAGAAAAATGGGTTCTGATTTTGGATTCAATTCTCAAATCACTTGCATATTGCAAGTCAAAACATTAGCTGAAACCCTGTCAGATTGAATCACACATCTTTTTTTTTCTTAAATCAGAAATGATCCGCTACCCAAAATCTTCGAGAGTCTGGCAGGCTTGGAGTCTGAATATTGATGATTTTTTGATTTCTTGCTATCTGCTTGACCACTTGGATATTGGATACTTTTATTGGAGATTTCTAGTTCAAATCTCTTTCACAATACCATATACTACTGATCTTTTTTTTTTTGTTATTTTAATTTTTTCTTGTTTTTGTTAGTTTTATTATTGTTTTGTTTTACATAATTAATGTAGCATATCTAGTTTAGTATCTACCATCTATTCATTTATGCACTGTTAAATGGACTTTATTAACATATAATTTTAAAATCATGTTTTATTTTTCAGGTGAAAAATAGGACATGTATTATTTGTTTGATTTTTGTAAATATTGTGAGGTAGATTCTTGTGAAAATATATTTGTAATGTATCTACCAAAAAAGGGTAATATTGTAAACTTGTACTAATATAAAGTTTAGTTGATTAAAATTTTTTACAGTAAAATTGATTTTATATAAAAGTGCATCTCGCTCTAGGGCTCTAGGCATGGTAAACTAATGAACTGGCCACTTGAACTTATGACCGTTAGAGTTAGGTGATTGACCCTTTGGTAGTTGGTACCATCTGTATCTCATTCGTCAAAAATTCAGGCGTCTCATTAGTCTTTCTTTATTTTCATATTTTTTTTCATTAATTTCAACTTATTTTTGTTTTTTTTTATTATTTACAACCCACAATACATAATAAATGTAAGTCCGAATTTTTAAAACCACATATAAATTATAATGCGTGTTGTACTAGGGATGAGCTTTAGAATTGGACCGGTTCGGGACCGGAACTGGTTTTCCTATATTATAAGAACCAACAGCCGGACTGCCGGTTCTAGCGCCGGTTCCGGTTCCGGTCCTGGTTTTTCGGTTATTTTTCAAATTAAAACCAGTTGAAATATTATAGTTGATATGCTATCTTCCGGAGCTTGTAAATGATTCAATACTTAACAAAATTAAGACTTTTTACATCTAAATTGAGGTACAAACACTAAATTACACGATGAAAAAGAATCAAGTAATTTTGACTTCATATGAGTGAGTTATGTGCATTTTAAAAGCCGGACAAATTCCAAAAAATGTTGAAACAGAAAATACGTAGCATTGATATGCTGTCTTTCGGGGTCTATAACTGATTCAATATCTAACCAAATTAAATGTTTTTATAGACTAAAATGAACTATAAAGACCAAATTACATGCTGGAAAAAAAAATTAAGTAATTCTGACGTCATATGAATGAGTTATGCTCATTTAAAAAAATGGGACAGATTAAAAAAAATGCTGAAAAAGAAAAAACACAACATCGATATTCTTTCTTTCGGGGCATGTATATGATTCAATATCTAACTAAAACATATGTTTGTATAGTCAAAAAGGAATTACAAACTCAAAATTACATGTTTGAAAAAAAAATCAAATAATTCCGACTTCATATAAGTGAGTTATGTGTATTTTAAAAAACGGGAAAAATGTTAAACCGGTTCCGGTTTTTAGAACCGGACCGGTTTTCGTAAAAATGGAGAACCGGTAACTGGACCTTATTACCAATTCCGGTTCCGGTTCCGGTTCGGCGGTTCTAATGCTCATCCGTATATTGTACAAATAGAAAAAAGGGAGTAGCAATGGCTCAAGACCTGAACTTTGCGGGTATCACACAGTGGCGAAACGGTGGTGTCGGTGCTTAACTCTGGAGCTGCCTTCCCTTAGAGAGGAGGGAGTCGTTCCCTCCCAACCCATTGAACCCGCTGCTATATCATTTTTTCTCTTTTATTTTTATTCATCTTTCTCAACCTATAATACATGAAAATCCTATCTTTTTAAACCCACTCAATTAAAAAAAATATAAAACAATCAAAGGTAAAATCTTAATTAGCAACAGAGTTATTGACTGTACCACTCACGCTTCAACGAGTGAGTTGATTGGTTTCACTAACACACTTCATCATCTCTCTCTACTTTCTCTTTTTATTTTCTCTTGTATGGGTTGAGTGAGTTCAAAAAGATAGGATTTTCATGTGTTGCGGGTTGGGAAAAATGAAGAAAAAGAAAAGACAAAAATTGATGTGGCAGTGGGTTCGGTGGATTGGGAGGAAACGACTCCCTCCTCCCTTATGTTGGTTCGTTAAAATCCCAAATATATCTGTTATCACGACGGCTTTACCAATTTATCTCTCTACAAACGTTTGTAACCATCAGAAGACTTCTAATTTTATTCCTGATCCGGTATAAAAAGTAAAGACCTAGATTGCTTTCAGATTTACAGAATTGTTTGTGATACTGATTTTTTTGTTTCTAAAAAGAGTTTGGATTATACACCAAAAGAAAGAAAGAAGGAAATTTGGAGATATATGTCTCCTGAGGTTCAAATCTTAATGTCTGACGTGGTATGCCAAGCACAAGGGGTGGAACTAGGTTTAGTACCGACTTGTAAATTTTGCTGTCTGAATTTATCTAATAAATGTTTTATAAGCACTTATTTTTATGGAAGACACAAACCATGAATCATATCTTAAATCATTGCAATACCCATGCATATCATATTGCTAAATCACCCAATATTCTGTGAGTAAATGTAAATGAAGTGGAGGTCCATTGATGGGAGTGGCGTATGCAGCGACTCAATTGTTGAAAATTAAACGTATTGACCAATTTGTTCAATTAAAACCCACAGTAGGCAATATATGGTCCTGCAATGTTAACCACTTATCCATTGTGTTGACTAGTTCAATAGTCACTTAGTCAGTCAACCCATGCACCCAGATCATCTCAATCTTTAGATCTAAGGATCTTTTCTTCATTTCTACAGATTAATCCATATCATATCTCTAAGAAGCATGGACCATTCCACAGCTCTTATATTTCTCCTTACTGTATTGGGTATTGTTTTTTATTATTTACAGAAACAACACGAGGAAGACAACGGTGAGCAGAAAAACTCGTCCCTGTCATCATCATCTGATCAACAATCCCTACACGAAGAACAGCATGTTAAGAAAAAAGATTCATCCACATCAGCGTCATCGGATAAACTATGTCGAAAGTTTTCACTTGCTGAAATCAAATTGGCCACCAATGATTTTGATGATGCGTTTGTAATCGGAAAGGGCGGGTTCGGGAAGGTATACAAAGGTAAGATTGACTTTGGGGAAGAAGGAATTGATGTTGCTATTAAGAGGTTGAATCTTGACTCCAATCAAGGAGTAACCGAGTTCAAGGCAGAGATTGAAATGCTTTCCAAGTTTCACCATAGTCATATCGTCTCTCTTTTAGGATACCATGAAGGATCTGATAAAAGAGAAATGATCATTGTTTATGAATACATGCCTAATGGAAGTCTTGAGGATCATTTGCACAAAAGAAAAGTTAGCGGAAGTAATTCCTCTCTTCTGACATGGATCCAAAGGCTCCAAATCTGCATAGGTGCTGCTCGTGGTTTGGACTACCTTCATTCAGGTACAAGTTTGCAATCTACAGTCATACACCGTGACATCAAAAGCTCAAACATCTTGTTGGACGAGAATTTAGCAGCTAAAGTTTCCGACTTTGGGTTGTCCAGGATTGGTCCAGCAAATCTGGTGGGGACCACTAATGTTTATACTGATCAGATCAAAGGCACATTTGGGTACATGGATGCTGAGTATTTTTCAACTCGTAGACTGACACGAAAGTCTGATGTGTATGCATTTGGTGTGGTGTTATTGGAAGTGTTATGTGGTAGGCCTGCTCTGGACTTTACATTAGATGAGCAGCAACATAGTCTAGCTGTATGGGCTAAAAGCTGCATCAAAGAAGGTAAGATTGATCAAATAATTGATCCCTGTTTGAGGGGGCAAACCACACCTAATTGCTTGCAGGAATTTGGGCAAATTGCATATGAGTGTGTTCTTGCTCGTTCAAAGGATCGACCCACAATGACTAAAGTGTTAGCTAGGCTAGAATTTGTGTTGGCTTCTGCATTACAAAAACATGGTGGAGTGACAATTGCTGAAAAGATGTGGTCGATATTCTCTATTAAAACTCCAGGTAAACTCGACTTTTTAGAAAATACGATTTGTGTGTGGTGTATAAGTATTTCTTTATCGTACTTTTATGGAACTCATTTATTTCTTTGTTTTCATTTTAAAATTATAATTATATCTTCTCAACTAGCATCCGGCTTCAATGTAAGAATTATCCTAAGTCATATCACCACCTGTGGATTCTGTGAATACCATTCTACCTCAAAGATATGATTGTTTTTTTTGATTTAGATGCTTTATTTGGTTTCAGCGGTGCATGCTAAAAATTACAGAAATAGACGAAAGTGGAGCAATGACAAGAAAAGTAAAACGGTCATACCAGACAAAACAGCTACAACAGTGGCAGAAGGGAGCAGTGAAGGTAAAGATAACAGTATCATTTTAGTAGATCCCACTCAAGCAGCAGCAGAGGGAAACAATGACAACATAATGGAAGAGCCCATTGTGACAGCAGAAGAAGAGAGCAGTGACTGTATCACCACCACCACTGTAGAATGTCAAGGTGTTGCTATAAAATCGAACGCACAGCCATTAAGTTGTCAAATGGGGACACACAAGTTAAAGATATTCACATTTGATGAGTTGCGAAGAGCCACCAGAAACTTCCGTCCATCAGCCATGCTAGGAATTACAGATGGTGAGTCGATCTATAAAGGGTGGATGGATAGGGATTCATACACACCATCAGTAGCTGGAGTAAGGATAGCTGTCACGATCAAGATCATAAACAAAGATATTCAAAGGCTCAAAGAGGGACAGGTTTGTTTGTCTGTTATATCATCAAATTTGGGTTCAAAAGGAGAGAAAATTTATTATACGATATTGTGTGTTTGCACGTGACAGGCAGAAGTGGAATATCAGGGAATGTTCAGTCATCCCAATCTTGTTAAACTCTTAGGATATTGTTCAGAAGGTGGAAGGCTTTTTCTTGTACATGAATACATACCTAAGAGAAACTTCTTGGACATTATTCGCCGTAAGTACTACTCCCTAGATCTGTGTCAAAAAATAGACTTGTACCTTTTGGAAGTAAACCAAAATCCAGATTCAAGTTGCATCTCTTTTTTTCTAAGTGAATTAGGTATAAACCGTAGCATAACTTTCTTTATGAGGTTAATTGTGTTTGTTTTTCTCTTTGGATATTGATGGAAAAAAAAAAAGAGTTTCTTCTTGTTTATGAATAATATAGAAAAAGGACGCTTAGAAATGCATCTCTTCAGGAGTAAAGTATGTTGGGTTTTAATCTTGGCAGGTTGTTCTTTTAGTAGAATTTTAGTATTTACTTTATTTAGTGAATTAAATAAAGGGTATTTTGGGAGTAGTAGAGAGCTGGGTTGCAGCTGGAAAAGAGGGAATGTGGGTTTACTGTTTCCTACTAGAGTTAGCATCTACTGGCTATATAATTATAAACTGTCACCTATTTCTTGAATGAATGCAATAGTACTTTCTCTTTAAAAGGACTGTTGTTTCTCTATTTTTTTTTTCATCACAAAACACAAACATAAAAGCACATAAAGAAGGGCCTGGTATTCCAATAAAGTATTCAAATCCACACCAACAAAAATATGGAAAAAGTTACTAATTTGTTAAACTGAATTTTTGCAGAAGGCGAAAAACCGCTTACATGGGAGACGAGGATCAAAATAGCCACAGGAGCAGCTCAAGGCCTTGCTTTTTTGCACACTACAAAGAATAATGTCATTTTCAGGGATTTGAAATCATCAAATATTTTGTTAGACTGGGCAAGTAAAACCTAATAATATTTACTTTAAATAGGCATTCATGATCATGCATGGTGGTACTTTGAAGAATTTTGATATTTTGGGGGTAGTATATGTTAGGTAGAATGTTTATCATATTTATATTTCTATATTGAATTATGTTTCAGGAATTTAATGCGAAGCTCTCAGATCTTGGACTGGCAAAATTAGGTCCTGTCAATGGAGAGTCTCATGTCTCAACACGTGTAATAGGCACCTACGGTTATGCGGCTCCTGAGTATATAGCCACCGGTTAGTTCTCTAATCTCCTTGTTTGAGCACAACTTCTTGCTTTTAGGGCTAAAATCATTTAGGGGTTATTGTTAAATTGACTTGAATATATGTAAAATGGTCTATATCCCAAATTGAGCAATGATAAGGGTTTTTAAGACATCAATAACAAAGTCTGTGATGCAATTACAGGTCATTTATATGTGAAGAGCGAAGTTTATAATTTTGGAGTGGTGATGCTAGAGATAATTACAGGGTTACGTGTACTTGATGTTAATCGGCCTTACTCACAACATAATTTGGTGGATTGGGCTACACCTTTTTTAAGAAGTATAAAAAAACTAAGAAAAATCATGGATCCACGGTTGGAACAAGTTTATCCATCAAAAGGCGCAATGAAAGTAGCGGAACTCATCCTAAATTGTCTTGAAGAAGAGCCAATTCATCGGCCTTCAATGGAGGAAGTGGTCGCACGTTTAGAAAAGATCAACACAATTAAAATATAAACTGTATATGGAAGTTGAATGATAATACATGGCATGGATAGACTAATCACCCATCCGAATGATAATAGAGGTTTCACACTTTATGTTTTGGTTATATATAGGATCAATTTATAGTAAAAGTGGTCGGCCTTTTCCTTTTTCTGATTGCAGATTGTTATGTAATCAATTTCAATTCATATGTTTTTGTTATTATGAAATGTGTAAAGACGTTTACACATGAGAAAGAAGATGATACATAACCTGTAACAGGTGTGTGAGTGTGTATTAGTAGCAGCATACTTCATTTTTTGTCCATTTCAGGCCATACATTTCTTTGTTTATAAATACTAGCAGCATATTTCTTCAGGCAATGTACGTTGGTCATTTTAAACAAAATAGCAATATACGTTAGATTTCATCATTGTAAATTAATGAAGGTGTATGTTGCCTAAAATGGGTTTAAAAAAGCACATTAGCTAAAGTGGGATTCGACCTAAAGTAGGTTGCCATCATTTGAATCTGACTAAAATAGATAAAGTGATGTGATTATAATAATTCACTGAGAAGTACCAACACTAACTAATAAAAGCCCATATGATAAAAGTGTAATCAAGAAAATTGGAAAAATTGTAAGTATCATTTTGTCACAGACAACACAAAGCTAACCCTGATCCTGCCATTGATAAGTATCATTTTTTATGGGTGGTAACAGACAAAAAAATATATTTTGCCCTGATCCTGCTATTGATGCATTTGTTTCTAGTTAAATGTGGGTTTGCAATTTTCTTTGGTTTTGGTATTCATTGTGAATATGGTCCATCATGTTTTCCCTATGCTATTGTTTTTTTTATTCATTTTTTATGCCATCCTTCTTTTATTTATCTTTTTATCATTTCTAGTTTCAGCTTTACCAAAAAACTAAATTCAATCCTACCGATGATGAGAAAAAGGAAAATCATGTAGTAGAAGGTGGATCTCAAGGCCAAAGGGAAATCAAACTAAATACAATCCAACCTACTCATTTAGGAATCCAATTTCATTTGAAAGCTTGAAACAAAAATAGAAAAGAGCTAGAGTTTGATTCAATTCTTTCTAATTCCAAAGGATTTTAGCAAACTAAACGACCCCTAAATTTAAATAAGGTGGACTGATTTAAAAGGAAAAGATTTAGATGTTAGAAGTCGATACCTCATTCACCACTGTAGTAGCACCATAGAAATCGGCCAAAATTTCAAGAGAAATGCGTAGATAGGTTCTTGTGCTACCTCTACGATCGAATTGTACCTGCGAAGCGTCATAAGGCTCTGGAGCTGCCTTCTCGTCTGTAGGTTCGCCAAATTCCCAAAAATATCCATTATCACACCCGGTGTTACCAGTTAGTTTCTTTAATTCCAAAGAATTGTTTGTGATAGGGATTTTGTGTTTCTAACGAAGAGTTTGGATTATACGCCAAATGAAAGACAGAAGGGTGAAGGAAATTTGGAGAAAATATCTCTCCTTCCTACTCAGGTGGTTGCCGAGACAGGGGACGGAATGAGGCTAAAACCAAGTAAAATTTAGTACCGACTTGTAATTTTTTCAGTCTGAATTTATGAAATAAATGTTTTAAGCAGTGGAATACAGAAATCATGAGTCATATCTTAAATCATTGCAACACCCATGCATATCATATTGGTAAATCACCTAATGATCTGTGAGTAAATGAAGTGTAGGTCCATTAATGGGAGTGACATATGCAATGACTCAATCGTTGAAAAGTAAAACATATTGACCAATTTGTTCAACTAAAAGCAACAGTAGTCAATATATGCGTCCGACAATTGTGTTGACTAGTTCAATAGTCAGTCAACCCATGCACCCAGATCATCTCAATCTTTAGATCTAAGGATCTTTTCTTCATTTCTTGCATTACAGACTAATCCATATCATATCTCCAAGAAGCATGTACTTTTCCACAACTCTTATATTTCTCCTTACTGTATTGGGTATTGTTTTTTATTATTTACAGAAACAACAAGAAGAGGAGGATGATAGTGAGCAGAAGAAGTCATCCCTATTATCATTATCGGATCAACAATCCCAAAACGAAGAACAGAGTAAGAGAAAGGATTCATCCACATCAGCCTCATCAGATAAACTATGTCAAAAGTTTTCACTTGCTGAAATCAAATTGGCAACCAATGATTTCGATGATGTGTTTGTAATCGGAAAGGGTGGATTCGGGAAGGTATATAAAGGTAAGATTGAGATTGGTGAAGAAGGAATTGATGTTGCCATTAAGAGGTTGAATCTTGAACATTCAAGTCAAGGGGCAACCGAGTTCAAGGCAGAGATTGAGATGCTTTCCCAGTTTCGCCATAGTCACATCGTCTCTCTTTTAGGATACCATGAAGGATCTGATAAAAGAGAGATGATCCTTGTTTATGAATACATGCCGAATGGAAGCCTTGATCATCATCTCCACAAAATAAGAGCCAATGGAAGTAATTCTTCTCTGCTAACATGGATCGAGAGGCTCAACATTTGTATAGGTGCTGCCCGTGGTTTGGACTACCTCCATACGGGTACAAGTGTGCAATCAAGAGTCATACACCGTGATATCAAGAGCTCAAACATCTTGCTGGATGAGAATTTGGCAGCTAAGATTTCCGACTTTGGTTTGTCCACAATTGGTCCAGCAAATCTGGTGGGCACCACTAATGTTTATACGAATCAGATCAGAGGCACATTTGGATACATGGATGCCGAGTATTTTGCTACTCACAGACTGACACGAAAGTCTGATGTGTATGCATTTGGTGTGGTGTTATTGGAAGTGTTGTGTGGTAGGCCTGCCCTGGATTTTACACTGGATGAGCAACAACACAGTCTCTCTGTATGGGCAAAACAACGCATCCGAGAAGGTAAGATTGATCGAATCATTGATCCCTGTTTGAGGGAGCAAACAAGAACTAAATTTCTGAAGGAATTTGGGCGAATTGCATATGAGTGTGTTCTTCCTCGTTCAAAGGATCGACCCACAATGACTAAGGTGGTAGCTAGGCTTGAGCTTGTGTTAGCATGGACTTTGCAGAATGGGCTGAGTCACATTGGAAGATCCCTATTTATTGAGAAGGCATGGTCATTGTTCTTGATTAAAGCTCTAAATAGTAAGTTAAAAGTATTATCTACTGTTTGGGAGAACACAATTTGAGGCGTTGTATAGCAATTGGGATTTTTCTAATGTTTATGTTTAGGTTGATACCATCTTGAATAGAAAGATGCTTATCACACATGCATGTCATTGTCTTCTATTCTAAAACACATAATCTCATGTTAATTGTCGTTCTTTTTCATTTTGATAGCATTATTTCTTTAATCTCATTCTAAATGTTACTTATTTGTTGTTCCAGAAGATCATATGCGTGCTACAAAGAAACTTGGGCAAAGCATCAACAACAAAAAGAATGGCATCATGATGGAAAAACATGCCACCACGTTTGTTGAGGGTGGCTGGCAAAGTGGTGACATTGCAACTGTTTCTCAGCAGGTGGTGCTACCTGGTAATGAGACGAACATACTGATCTTGAAGATTTTCAAGTTATCTGAGTTACAGAGTGCCACACAGAATTTCTCGCAGGACATGGTGCTTGGGGATGGTGATTATGGGAAGGTTTACAAAGGGTGGTTGGACAGTGTAACATTTGCCCCACGAAAGGCTGGTGATGGGTTAGCTGTGGCCATCAAGAGATCCAAACCCGACATCTATCGACATTTCAGAGAGTGGCAGGTTTGTTTGTTAATCTATGTGCTACTTTCAGTGTTTTTATTTTCATTTTCTTGCATTGAATTGTTTTTTCTTTTGCTGTGTGATGTTGCATATTGCAAAAACACTACAAGAAAATTTCTATTTAGCTACGGAAAATTTCGTAGCCAAAAACTGAAATTCCGTAGCTAAAGCTGAATAACTACGAAATTTGTTACGCAAATTTTCAATTAGACTCCGTAACTTTATTTCTTGAAGCAAATTGTTTGGCTACGGAATTATAATTCCGTAGCAATTTTGCTATGACGGTTTCTACGACATATATTCCGTTGTAAATTGAGTTCCATAGCATTTTCGTAGCAAAATCGATAACAATTTTTCCGTAACAAATTCCGTTGCAATGTTTCCGTAGCAAATTCCGTAGCAACTTTTCCATAGCAAATTCCATAACAATTTTTCCATAACTAATTTCGTAGCAATATTTCCGTAGCAACTTTTCCGTAGCAAATTCCATAGCAATTTTTTCGTAACTAATTTCGTAGCAACGTTTCCGTAGCAAATTCCATAGCAACTTTTATGTAGCAATTTTTACATAACTAATTCCGTAGCAAATTCCGTGGCAATTGTTCCATACCATTATTCAATAAATTTTGATTATTCAATTAGACTATTATATCAATTTATAAAAATGCAATTAATATAAAACCACAAGTAAAAGAGTATTTCTATAGAAACTAAAAGAAATATCCAATATATCAAAAGATACATATTTCAAAATCAAAAGTGGCTACTAATTAAATATAAAATATTATTCGATACATAATATTCTATCATTGATTAATAAAAGTTTTAACCTACTCATTCAAAGCTTGTGCAAGTTGTTCAAACTTTGCTTGAACATCCATATTTTTCTGTTGAAACTCCACGTTCTCTTGTTGACCATCCTTATATTTTTCTGTTGAATATCCTCATATTGTCCGTGTTGCATCTCAACTAAGGTAATTTGGTTTGAGACATAAGTCTTTCTTTTTATGATGGCGTTAAAAATGGACATCGCCTTTTGCACAACCTCTTCATGTGCTTCTCTCATTGCAACCTATAGTGATTTGAGAGACGATTTTATAAAGGCTTGTACATTGGTTTATATAAAAATCAAAGAAAATAATGAATCATACTTACTTAGGTGGCCTTTGTACGATCAAAGATTGACACATAGAGATCACTAGCCAACCCATATGCCCTTTCACACTCTGCTTCTTCAACACTTTGTAAAATGGAAATAGTTTAGTAAAACACAATAAGAATTAAAAAGAAAATTATATAAAACTAACATGCCATGAGAAGGTTATTGTAGGCACTGGTACATTTTACTTGTGCAAAATTTCTTCGAAACCAAGAAACATTAGAAACATCTGTACACATGTAGGAATGGAAAGATTCGTTATGTTTGGTTGGTTTATAGAAATAGAATAAATTTTCTTATGAATTTACAAAAATATTCCCTTCGTTTTGGATTTTTATCATGTTTAGTCCAGAATTGAAATCTTTTCCACAAAGGGACCACTTTTGTAGTTAATTGTTTTTGTGTTATATGTGAATATGATGTAGGGTAAAAATTATTGAATTACAAAACATGATAAAAGATTATTAAAACACAAATAAGATTATAATAAAGCATATATAACTCTTTGAAAAAGATGGGACTTGTCTAGATTTTGAAATTCAAATTCTTACGGATAATGATGTATTTGAATCTTGCACATCCAATTTGTAAACAACACCATATTCGAATATGAATAACCGTAGGCTCAAAATCGTCTCCATAACCCTTCTTCGAATATGAGACTACAAAAGAATCACATTTTATCATAATTAAGAATTATATATAAATACATGGTAATGGAAAAACAAGGATATTTTTTAAAAATTGTAGTACCAATTCTTCATCTCACCAAGCTTCCCAACTTTCTTCTCCTTTAACACTAATTCCACCTCTATAAGGAGCAAAACGCCATGAAATGGCCATAAACCAACTGCTAACACTTAGAAGAATGTAGCCTACTAAACTACCTGCATTGTATACATATGCAATGTACACCACTAACAATAAAACCATTTCCATTCTGTTTCAACAAATAAATAAATAAAATATTAAAACCATGAGAGAGAGTGATTATTCTAGAGAGAGAAAAAAGAGTACCCTTTGACCAAATGACTTCACGAATATGTACACAGTGATCACTGTTAAGTGTTAACTGCATATTAAACCAAAAAAAGTTGTTAGCCGTTTAAAAAAATAATACTATAAATTAATAAAAAAGAGTGTGTAGTCTACCATGGTGCAGAAGTAGAATCTAACGGTTATAAACTAGAACAAAAGCATCCGGAAAAAGTCAAAGAGTTCCCAAAACTTGAACCTTTTCCTTCATAATCCATCTTCATTCCCTGCTACCTTCTAGTTTTTGATGAAGAAGGTGATGGTGATGGTCATGTTGATGGTGATTGGATCAGTTGTTGCATAATGATCTTAATAATTCAAGAAATTAAGAATCCATTGATAGGTCTGGTTTATTTGTTCCACCAAAGTTGTATAGTCTTTTTTCAAAGAACTTGCAGTGAATCATTCCAGTACTATGAGCACCTGTAATGAAACTATATAGATTAAGAACTGAAGCAACTAGAGTAGAGAACTGAAGAATAGATGATTGAATTGTCTACCTAAAAGAGTGACTGTTTCTTTATCAGTGAAAACCCCTGTTGCAAATCTTGCAACATTTGTAGAAAGATCATATAAGGGACTAGGAAGCTCATAGGAGAGTTGAGAGAAAGATCGATTGCTGTCTTTTCTACCTGTGTGAGCTAGATAAAATGGTCCACCAGCCTGTAAAAGAAATTAGATATTAATAACCTAAAGTTTCATGTGTTCTTGAATGATATGAAGAGGAAAAAGGTGAAAAGGGAAATGATTGGGAGATGAATGTGGTTACTTACTAGAATCACACTCTCATAAGCCGCCACCACAAGAAGATCAACATAAGAAACTACACCAGGGCATGCATTTTCTAATTCGGATTTGATGATGTCAAGATGTTCAAAACATTTCAAACAATATATGGAAAAATCATATTTAGACAAAACTAAAAACAATAAAACTGCTACAGCATCATAGCCATAACTCTGAATCACTATGTTAAGAAGATAGAATTTTTGTTCTTCTGTGGTGGGTGAGGAAACGAGTTTGTTGATTATACCAAGCACAACGTGTCCTAATCTCCCAGTCATGAAAAGCGTAAGGTTTGATTTTGTAGGTAAACAAAACTTCCAAATCAAAATGAAAATTCAATCCAGAAATCAAAGTGGAAGTTAATTGCTGATGGATACATTGTTCAAATATTCACAATTCTAATTTTAATTACCGTTAACCAATACGAATTATCAAATTAAACCTAAAACTCAATCGATGTAATAGAAAAAATAAGTTAGGGTTTTTTTTACCAAAACTTGGAAAAAAAAAAAGCTGAAATCGGATCATCCACCAGCTGCAGCAGCGACTTCGACGGTGGTGGCGGCGGCAAGAGAGAGAGAGAGGTGATGTTGATCTTCGTTCACACTGTGAGAAAGAGGAGCAACTTTACTTGTTTAAGGGGTGGTGGGTTTCATGTCGTACCGACAGTGGAAGGGAGAAGGTATGTTGCGTCGACGGCTTTGAAGGAGTTGGAGGGATTTGCTGCCAGCGGTGATGGCGGAGGTGATGCCGTTGGCGGAGGCAATGGTCGGCTGGAGGCGGAAGGGATGGCCGACTGATTGTAGATCGGGGATGATGCAACCTGAGGTATCGTGTGATTAGATAGAGAAGAGGGAAAGTGAGAGTAGGGCAAAATCAAACCCACAACGATTCGGTGAAGCTCACCCTGCAACATTCTCATATTTACCAAATTGTCCCTACTACTTAAAAAATAAAAAATAAAATCAAATGTTATCAACGCGCATTTCCGACCGAACGGAAAATTGTTGATTTGTGTTGGTAAAGGGTCGGCAGTTGTTCAGTGGATAATGACGTAAACGGAGACTGGGGGAAAATTGAAGAATGAGGAAACTGAGGAATGAGGATGGTATGTTCAGTGGTTTATATTATGGGTCCTCGTCCTCCTATTTGCCCTTAAAGTTTGAAAACATCACAATCTGTCACAATGCATTACCAATATCAACCATAGATCCTAAAAAGATGGAGGGTGAAATATCACTTGATATCAAACTTGAGGACCTTCTTGCAATTTATGACCAAGAAAAACTCAAATATTTGTCTTCCTTTGTTAGTTAGGTTTGAATTATTCATCTTGTAAACAAACATCGCTTTTAATGTTTAGAAACGATTTGAAGATGTTTGACTTATGCAGAAAGTCAAAGTCAACGTGGTCTTGGCTGATAGAGGATCGAATAAGCTAATATTTTCTGCAAAACCAAAAGAGAAAGATGAATCGGTTGACTTTTTTTTTGTTGTGTTTTACATCTTTTTTATTTTTTTTTAATTTAATATTTTTATTTTGGTGTAATTGGATGAAGATATTGGGCAAGACAAGCGTTTGAGAATTGTTTTATGTTTTTCTCTAAACTTAAAGCTGAGGGTATAATCGGAAGTACAATGAATTCCTCTTCTCTTCTTCTATAGCAAGATCTTGCTCTTCTTTTGTAAACTCATGATACTTCACCTATGTCTAAAAATTTTGCTAAGTTGACTATTTGACCATTTGATAGTTTGACTATTTTTATTTTTGTTGTTGAGTTTTCAAAGATAATTGTGTATTTTTAATATATATATATTTTTAATAATTTTCTATATTTTTGCTACGGAAACATATTTCATAACCACTTAACTACGGAATTTTCCGTAGTCAAATACCTATGGATTTGGATTTCGTAGCTATTTTGCAAATTCACCTTTTTGTAACAAGTTTCATAATAGATTAGCTACAAAATTTTATTTTGTAACAAATTTTCCTAGCAAAATAATTACGGATCTTAATTCCATAGCTAACTAGCTACGTATTTTTATTTCGTAGCCAATTATATAGTCAACTAGCTACAATCATGGATTTTGTAACAAGTTTTATAGAGAACTAGCTACAACCAAAAAACTTGTAACATTATTTGTAGTAAACTAGCTACGAAATTTAATTCCGTAGCAACTATTCAAGATTTAGCTACGACATCCAATTCTGTAGCCATTTCCGTAGCAAATTAGTTACAACCAACCATTTTGTAACATATTCCGTAATAAATTAACTATGAATTTAGATTCCGTAACAACTTTACGTAGCTATTTAAGATTTAGCTACATAATGCAATTCCGTAACCATTTATGTAGCAAAATAGCTACGACAAGTCGTTGCGTAGCATATTCCGTAGTAAAATAGCAACGGATTTTGATTCCATAGTAACTTTCCGTAGCTATTTAGGATTTTTCTTGTAGTGAAAGCATGCATGAGTTATGGAATGATATTTTTTTTAGTTACTTGGCCTATTCTACTCTAGTACTCTTACCTTCTTTCTAAACACAAACAATGCTGGCAATGTTAGGTTTACATTCCAAAAAAATTAATATGTTATATAAACTTAAGTAAAGCCATGATATGTGTCATTGACCATTCGACTCTAGTAGTCTTGCCTTCTTTTCTGTCAGCACTACGAAAATGATATATATCCCAACACAAACATTGCTGTCAATGTTAGGCTTACATTCTGTTGCTTCAACAAAACAATGCAGAAAAATTACAAACTTGACAGCAATTAAGCCTTCTGTTTTAGTATTCCCGTTTTGCCCTTAGACCCAAGAACAAGCAATGACAATACCAAGATAAAGAAAAGTAAAATAGAGAAAATGAAGAACAACAGATTTAACGTGGTTCAGCAATAACCTGCTTACATCCACAGCTTCCTAATGTGCCTTCTCTGGGTTCGCCATGAACCTGCTGACCACACTGACCCTCTGTGAAATATCTGACCCTCTGTGAAATATCTGGACGTGTACACATCATGGCATACATAAGACTGCCGATTGCACTGGCATAAGGCACACGTTCCATGTACGTCTTATCTTCTGCTGTAGAAGGAGATTGTCTACTAGAGAGCTTAAAATGTGGAGCCAATGGAGTCACCACTAACTTGGCATCTTGCATCCCGAACCTTGTAATGACCCGCTCAATGTAGCCTTTTTGGCTCAAGAACAATCTATTTTTCATCCTCTCTCTTCTAATCTCCATACTTAATATTTTCTTGGCAGTTCCCATGTCTTTCATCTCAAACTCTTTACCAAGTTGAGATTTCAGCCTATCTATCTCCATCTTTCTCTTTGAAGCAATAAGCATGTCATCCACACACAAAAGAAGATAAATATAATCACCTCCATGAAGCTTCCGCATGTAAACACAACAATCATACAAACTTCTGGTGAACCCATGATTTAGCATGAAAGAGTCAAATCGCTTGTACCACTGTCGAGGAGATTGTTTCAATCCATATAGTGATTTCCTCAAGCGATATACCTGACTTTCCTTATCAACAACCTTGAACCCATCAGGTTGATGCATATAGATTTCCTCATCCAATACTCCGTGCAAGAAAGCAGTATTTACATCGAGTTGTTCCAGCTCCAAATCACCATGAGCAACACTACTCAACAATACTCGGATGGAAGTGTGTTTCACTACCGGAGAAAATATCTGATTGTAGTCTACTCCCTCTCTTTGTGCAAACCCCTTTGCTACTAATCTTGCCTTGTACCTTCACCACCGAGTTCGGAAGAATCCTCCTTTTTCTTGTATATCCACTTACAACCAATAGCTTTCTTTCTTACGGGTAATGGGACCACCTCCCAAGTTTGGTTCTTTCGAAGAGACTACATCTCTTCTTCCATAGCAGCCAACCAACTCTCATTATTGCCATTATGAATAGCTTCCTTGAAGGAGACCGACTCATCTCCCTCCATCGAGAGTGCATACTCAACCAAACTTGCATGTACGTAGTGCTTCAAGGGTTGATCAGACCCCAACTTTTGAACTTTCTTATATGCTCGCCTCGGCCTAGTAGAGACCGAATTATCCCCGAGATCTTGTTCCTATGGTTCGTGTACATTTTCTTGCTGATCCGTCTCATTTTCAGTATCATCGTGAATACCACCATGATCATCCTCGTGAACACGACTAGAACCTTGTTGGCTTTTAGGTTCTATATCAACTACTTGAGACTTGACCGTCTCAATGTCATCACCATTTGGGACCGTAGCTTTTGAAGAAGCTACATTGGAGTTCTCATCAAAAGTAACATCTCTGCTGATTATAAACTTGGAATCTTCCAAAAACCAAAGACGATAGCCTTTCACACCTGATGCATATCTTAAGAAAATTGCTTTCTTGGCTCTTGCTTCAAGCTTTCCCTCACTAACATGATAATAGGCTGTGCACCCGAAGATTCTGAGTTTCTCATAATCTTCATGTTCCCCTAACCATACCTTATAGGGTATATTTCCATCTAGAGACGCATGAGGAGATCGATTGATAATGTAGCAAGCTGTAGCAACCGAATCTGCCCACCATTCTCTGCCCAAACCAACATATGATCGCATACATATTGATCTCTCTCGCAATGTACGATTCAACCTCTCTGCGACTCCATTCTGCTGTGTTGTTTTCCTGACCGTTCAATGTCTAGCAATTCCTTCATGATCACAAAATTTCTTGAAGGCACCTTCTGTATATTCGATACCATTATCAGATCGAAGTTTCTTCAATTTCTTGCATGTTCTGTTCTCAACCATTGTTTTCCACTTCTTGAATGTGTCAAATACATCATTCTTGTGTTTCAGAAAGTAAATCTAAAACATACCTAGAATGATCATCCACAAAAGTGACAAATTATATGGAACCTCCCTTGGAAGTGACTGAAGCAGGACCCCAAACATCTGTATGCACATAGTCTAAAATTCCTCTACTTTTGTGTTTGCTTGATTTGAATTGAACCCGATGTGCTTTACCGTACACACAATGCTCACAAAAATCCATGCAAGGCTTCTTCAAGTTCTTCAACAAACCTTCTTTACCAAGCTGATCAAGACCCTTTCTGGACATATGCTCAAGCCGTCTATGCCATAACCGAGTGTTTTCACATGGGTCACCACCACTACCATTTGTTCCAACTGCTGCACCATCTGTCACAGTTGTACCTGAAAGGACATAAAGGTTTCCTTGACGAATACCTTTCATTACAACCAAAGAACCACGGACAACCTTCTTTACTCCTTCCCATGTAACTATCTTACACCCACCGGAGTCCAATACACCTTCAGAGATGAGATTCTTTCGCAACTCAGGAACATGTTTCACATCCAACAAAGTTCTAACCACTCCATCATGCATTTTGATTTAACAGAACCGAGCCCAACCATTTTGCAGGAATGGTTATTTCCCATTACCACGGTCCCACCATCTATGCTCCTATAGTTAGTAAACCACTTCCTATTTGGGCACATATGGTACGAGCAACCTGAATCAATAATCTATTTACCAGAGATTTCTTCATCAGAAGTGACAAAGTAACAATCATCATTGCTTTCTTCTCTCGAGGCATAAATAGCTTCTTTCTTCTCTTGTGTATTTCCTTTGTAGTTGTTGTTATTTTCTTTGTTCCATCCTACTCTCTTGTTAGGACAGTTTGCTTTAAAATGTCCAATCTCGCTACACTTAAAACACCGCCTTTTTGCAAGAGGTCTAGATTTAGATCTAGACTTTCCTCCCTTTCCTTTTCCTCTCTCATTACTTCTACCTCTTGCAAACAATCCTTGTGCCTGGTATTTGTTACTACTAGTAGCAACCATGTCACCGGTTGCAATCTTTTGAAAACCATTCGCTAGAATTGACGTTCTAGTCTCATCTATCGTAAGACTGTCACCCACAAGCATCAATGTTTGTACAAGATTCTCATAAGACTTTGGCAATGAAAGAAGTAGTAAAAGAGATTGATCCTCGTCTTCTACCTTCACATCAATGCCTTTTAAATCTGATATACACCTATCAAATTTACTGATGTGTTCCCGGATTGAAGAACCTTCATCCATTTTGCAAGTAAACAATTTGGACTTTAAGTAGATCTTGTTTGTTAGAGTTTTCGTCATGAAATTTGCCTCTAACTTTTCCCACACTGCAACTGCTGATTCCTCATTACCAACCAAGAAAGCAACATCCCTTTCAAGGCATAAAATGATCGATGCTTGTGCTTCAAGATCTAGCTCCTCCCAATCCTCATCAGACATATCTTTGTGCTTCTTTGTCTAACCCGCGAAAGCCTTGTGTAACTTCTATGAGATTAATAGATTTTTCATTTGCATCCTCCAATAAGAATAATCATTCTTCCCATTTAACTTCTCTAATTTATACTTCCCAACTTTAACCGTTCCACTCGTAGATGTCATTTACCTGCTTGTTTTAGAATCTGCCTCTCTCAGGACTTTTATCGAACACATTGTGTGCAGAACACAAAAATACCACCTAAATACCTCAAATCTGAGCTTTACCACCCGGATTTGATATTAAGCTCTGATACCAATTGTTGCTTCAGCAAAACAATGCAGAAAAATTACAAACTTGACAGCAATTAAGCCTTCTGTTTTAGTATTCCCGTTTTGTACTTAGACCCAAGAACAAGCAATTACAATACCAAGATAAAGAAAAGTAAAATAGATAAAATGAAGAACAACAGATTTAACATGGTTCAGCAATAACCTACTTACATCCACAGAAGAGATAAAACTTTTGTATTAGGTTAAAAAGCAATTTACCTCACTTATTATCCCCTATTACAAGACTTACGTTCCTTTCTCTCTCTACAGCTGAAATTAGCACATAAGCAACATACATGGGCCTAAAAACATTTGGGGTATTAACTGGGTCATTTAACCCAAAACAGTTGGGCTGACCCAAGTCAACTCAAGCTAACTTCTTGGGTTGACCACTTACACATTCCAATTTCCAGCAAACATAATATGCTATATAAACATAAGTAAAGCCATGGGCCATTAAAGTGTTCTTAGATGATTCGGTAAACATTCGTGAGATTTAGGATGACTGATGCAGTAGAAATTCGAACGATGATGAAAATTTCTATGTGTTCTGCTCGGATATCATCTTGATTCTTGAAGAACGAAGAAAGAAAGAATGAAGAATATAAAATAACTAACTAAAACTTCTAACAAACTAATCTCAATAAACTTCAACACATAAGCAAGATTATCACGTAATAAGTGTTGATACTAACACTCTGTTCTCTAGTTAATTTAAGGAGTGGAATGGAAGGGAATGAAAGTAAATCACACGGAAAATGTGTTCTTTAGTTTTTCTGTAAGAGATGAAAACGGAGGGGAAGCAAAATAAAGTCTTTTTTACCAGCCCACTTTTGGGAGGGTTAGGAGGGGAAGAAAAAAAAAGACTCAAATTCCTCCATTCCATTCCATTTCCCTCGAACTCAATAACGAACTTGATTATTTATATTGCTCTTCTGTTTCCTCTCCTTCCATCCCCTTCCATCTCCTCCCATTCCCTTCTTTTAATTAAAAAACTGGAGAACAAGGCGCAACGCATTTTGATATAACTACTCATTAGGGCATAATTAACCTTGTGTTGATGAGGTAGCAGGCTGCCAATATGTTCATGTAATAGATTCATATGACCTTATTTTAGTATTCATACACAAATTAGAACTTGTAAATTGAAAATCACATAATATATAGGGTGTAAGATAGATTGACAATCGAGCTCCATTCTATAAGAGGATATCATTAAGGGAAAGGAGATTGTCTGGAACTCACGATTATTAGGGCTTGAGGGCCATTACATTTATCCGTGTGTCGTAGAACAACTAGCATCTTATTTGGGACATGTTCAATTATCCCTCTATTTTACACCG